>NC_046663.1:97367184-97380533 GCF_010883055.1 Belonocnema kinseyi | reverse complement strand
ATAAATAATTAGTTAAGGCCTTGATAGAGATAACGATCAACATACATACTCACAGTTTGAGCACAAAATCCATAAGAAGAAAGATTTGTGTTGATTCAACGGAATCTCCACTGGGGCTTTAATTATTATAATTTAAACTTGAAATTTAATCGAAACACGTTTCTAAGTTTAAGAAAAAAATGCACCCCTATTTTTATTGTTCAAATAAAAAAATTATAAAAAATCTGTATACAACTAATTTTTACTGAAAAAAACCGAATTTCGAAAAAAAGATGTATCTTTAGTCCAAAAATAAAATTTTAAAAAGTAGTTCAATTTCTAAACAGGAAGTTACATTTTTACGAAAAAGATGTCTTTTCAAGAAAATAGTTGCATTTCCAACAAAATAATATTCTAATAGTAACACTATTTCGAAAAATTCGCAAACTTTCTTAAAATGAATGATCGGGAAATCTCAAACTAGTAATGTTCTAGTTTAGTGACTTCCCCTAATCTGTTAAACGAATTTGCAGTGGGCGGTATTTAGTATATAAAAGACCAACGAATATGACAAAGATGTCACTTGCAAATCGATAAGTACAATGCACCTTTCAGTATTTGTATTTTTAACTTTTCTGTATGTTACTCTTCTTTCGGGAGTAGTTGCCGACGATAAAGAGCTTTTTTCTTGTCTTGTATTTAACAATCCGTGCATAAATGACAAAAAATGCTGTAATGGTTTTAGATGTGTATCTTGGGGAGAGAATAATGGCAAGATGGCAAGCCATTATGTATAAATGACTGTAATAGTTATATGAAAAAAAATATTGACGCGAACGCGCGAATCTAAAATATATTCAATCAAAAGAATCTGTTCGCTTATATCCTTTAAAATGTTCAGTTAGTTTAAGTAAAACATTTAGTTACTTTTCATAAATTTTTCCAGAAGATTATTAATTTTAACAAAGTTGTAAAGTTCAAGAATTTATTATTTTCGACAGATTGTGTAACTGTATAAAATGGTGTATTTAGACAATTTTCCGCCCTAGGCAGTTGTGAAACTGTCACGCCCTCCCCTTCACAGGTTTTTGGAAGGATGACATAAGTGTTCATCAAAAGCGGACCATATTGGCAAGAGGATTGATTAGTATGTCATTTCTTTGTTATCAAATAATATTATGGATAACAAATTATAATTAAACATTTTCATTTACAATTTCATTTTTGCCTGTTTGGTAGATCACTTGAAAGAAGACTGAAGTTTGTACCCTAGAAATTCTTTTAAATCAAGTTAGTGATTTTTTTAACGACAGAAACAAGTAATAACTAAAGTATTCTCTGATAAAAGCCTTTAATGTTGCGTCTAAAAAAGTTTCCACGTGTTGGCCATCTCAAAAAGGTTAATATACAAATATTAAGAATACGAATTAAATGGTTCCGACTGAACGCTTGTCGGTAGAGTAACGAAAGTTTCAGGTCAGACAACTCAGCGGCGCCATTAACGAAAAACAAAATATCATATGATGCATATTTTTTGCTATTTTGTGCTATTTTTTACAAATAAAATTTTTTTTGCTCTATTAGTTTTTGAGAAAACAGGACGGCGCTAGCTTGTCGGCAACTCAGCGGTGCCCTCTACAAAAATAATTCAAAAATCAATAAATTAAACAAAATGACTAGGTTAGATTTTTTTGCTTTACAATGACCTATGAATCGCTTTCGTAGAGTCAACCCTTATTGAAAAAACTACCCCCTGTAATGGAAAAAAGTGTTAAAAAAATGACTAGGCTAGATTTTTTTGCTATTTTTTTGCTTCACAATGAGCTATGAATCGCTTTTGTAATGTCACCCTTATTTAAAAAAACTACCCCCTGTAGTTAAACAAAGTATTGCAAAAATGACTAGGTTAGATTTTTTTACTATTTTTTTGCTTTTCAATGAGCCATGAATCGCTTTTGTAGAGTCAACCCTTATTTAAAAAAACTGCCCCCTGTAATGAAAAAAAAGTATTAAAAAATGTATTGAAAAAATTACTAGGCTAGATTTTTTTGCTATGTTTTTGCTTTCAAATGTGATATTAAACACTTTTGTAAAAAGCAACCCTCTGTGATGCAGAAACGTATTAAAAAAATGAAAAAATCAAGATAAAAAGCACTTGTAAACCATAAACACGATTTTTCTAAAGCATAAATAAGGGGCCAAATTATTTTTCACCCCTAATCGTTACAAAAACGACCCCCGTATTTGTATCCGAATACAAAAATGAAGACTAAAGTCAAAAATTGTATACATTAACTGTTGGGGCTTTTATCCTCCTGATTGTTGTGTTCTCTCATTATTCTCCAATGTCATTTACAATGCTCGAAATACAATTACAAAAGCATTAACAATGCTTTTGTAAAATTAACTCTTATATTAAAAAACAATATCTTGTAATGAAAACACGTATTGAAAAAAGTCGATATCTACATAGATGGAACCTTCTTATAAAATAGTAACATGGTACTTTTGAGCGTAATTATTTCTGACCCCTATTCATTACAAAAATAACCGCCGCAATGTACATCATTTTCTAGCCGATGTGTGTATATTCAAAAAATATAATTTACCTTTTTCGATGCACCTTTTAATGATTTTAATTGACTTCCAGCGCGACAATAAGGTCTCAAACTAGCACCTCTGCAAACGAAATTCCCAAATTTCTTTGTGTCAGAATTTAGGACTTTCTTTAGATCTTGAACGTAACAATAACCAATTTCTAAAAACCACCCCTATTAAAAAAAATCCCCCCTATTTAAAAACTCAAATTCGGAAAAAAACAAAAAACATCAGATTTTGGGCTTATTTTGGGCTTCCGAATGAATGCAAAAATCCAAAACCTACCCCATTTTCAAAAAATCATGCCTTTGCGAAAAATAAAATCTACAAAAGACAAAATGCACCAGATTTTGGGCTTATTTTAGGCTCTCGAATACACCAAATAATAGATCAGAACAACCACCACTATCTACAAAAACACCAACCCACTAGTAAAATTTTAAACCTCGATATTGGCAATTTTGAAGAGCCCAAAAATTAGAGACTCCATCGATAGTGCAAAATTCCCAAAAAGATAAATTTTTTACAATTTAATATCTAAGAGGTAGAGATGGGTTGATTTTAGACGTTAAGGGTTGGATCCCAAAAATCAGAGCGGGTTTTTTCAAGGAGCCCAAAATTCAGAGGCTCCTTTTGAAACTGGAAAATACTCAAGAAGATTATTTTTTGACAAAGTTATATCTAAGTCGTAGAAAGGGGCTGATTTTATACGTTAAGGGTTGGAGCCAAAAATCGAAAAGGGTATTTTTGAGGAGCCTAAAATTCATAGACTCGATTGACACTGAAAAATTCTAAAACAGATTATTTTTTTATAATGTTAAAAAATCTCTAGAATTTTTTGGCTCCAATCCTTAACGTCTAAAATCAACACCACTCTCTACCACATAGAAATAACTTTGTCAAAAATTAATCTTTTTGAGAATTTTCCAGTGTCAATAGAGTCTTTGATTTTTGCGCTCCTCGAAAATACTCTTTCTGATTTTTGGCTCCAACCCTTAACGTTCAAAATCAACCCTACTCTACCAGTTAGATATGAAATTGTAAAAAATAATCCTACTGAGAATTTTCCAGTGTCAATGGAGTATCTGATTTTTGGGCTCCTCGAAAATACCGACTCCAATTTTTTGGCTCCAACCGTTAACGACTATAATCAACCCCTCTCTACCACGTAGATATGAAATTGTAAAAAAATAATCTTCTTGTGAATTTTTCAGTGTCAATGGAGTCTCTGAATTTTAGGCTCCTCAAAAATACCCTTTCCGATTTTTTGCTCCAACCCTTAACGTCTAAAATCAACCCCTCTCTACCACGTAGATATGAAATTGTAAAAAAACAATCTTCTTGCCAATTTTTCAGTGTTAATTGAGTCTTTGATTTTTGGGCTCCTCAAAGATACCCTTTCCAATTTTTTACTCCAATCCTTAACGTCTAAAATCAACCCCTCTCTACCACATAGATATGAAATTGTAAAAAAATAATCCTTTTGAGAATTTTCTAGTGTCAATGGAGTCTCTGGATTTTAGGCTCCACAAAAATACCCTTTCCGATTTTTGCTTCAACCCTTAACGACTAAGATCAACCCCTCTCTGTCACGTAGATATGAAATTGTAGAAAAATAATCTTCTTCCGAAATTTTCCAGTGTCAATGAGTTTTTGATTTTTGGGCTCCTCAAAAATACCCTTTCCGATTTTTTCTCCAACCCTTACATCCTAGACTCAACTCCTCTCTACCACGTAGATATAAAATTGTAAAAAAATCTTTTTGAGAATTTTCCAGTGTCAATAGAGTCTCTGATTTTTGGGCGCCTCAAAAATACCCTTTCCGATTTTTTGCTCCGACCATTAACGTCTAAAATCAACCGTTCTCTACCACGTAGATATGAAATTGTAAAAAGTAATCCTTTTGAGAATTTTCTAGTGTCAATGGAGTATCTGATTTTTGGGCTCCTACAAAATACCGACTCCAATTTTTCGGCTCCAACCCTTAACATCTAAAATCAACCCCTCTCTACCACGCAGATATAATATTGTCAAAAAAGAATCTTTTTGAGAATTTTTCAGTCTCAATGGAGTCTTTGATTTTTGGGCTCCTCAAAAATACCCTTTCCGATTTTTTTCTTCAAACTTTATCGTCTATATTCAACCCCACTCTACCACGTATATATAAAATTGTAAAAAAATAATCTTCTTCAGAATTTTCCAGTGTCAATGGAGTATCTGATTCTTGGGCTCCTCGAAAATACCGACTCCAATTTTTTGGCTCCAACCCTTAACGTCTAAAATCAACCCATCTCTACCACGTAGATATAAATTTGTAAAAAAAATATTTTTCAGAATTTTCCAGTGTCAATGGAGTCTCTGATTTTTGGGCACCTCGAAAATACCCTCTCGAATTGTTTAGCTCCAACCCTTAACGTCTAAAATGAACTTCTCTCTACCATGTAGATATAATTTTGACAAAAAATAATCTTTTCAAAGTATGTTCCAGTGTCAATAATTTTTCTGATCTCTTATTTGGTGCATTCGGAAGCCCAAAAAGCCCAAAATCTGGTGTTTTTTGTTCTTTCCGAAATTGTGTTTTTAAGTAGGGGGTATTTTTTTATCAGGGGTGGTTTTTAGAAATTGGTTGCTGTTGCGTTCAAGATCCCGAAAAAGCCCTAAATTCTGATACAAAGAAATTTGAGAATTTCGTTTGTAGAAGTGCTAGCTTCATAGACCTCATTGTCGCGCTGAAAGTTTATTAAAATCATTAAAAGGTGCATCGAAAAAGGTAAATTATATTTTTTGAATATACACACATATACTAGAAAGTGATATACATTGCGTCGGTTATTTTTGTAACGAATAGGGCTAAGAAATAATTACGCTTAAAAGTACCATGTTACTATTTTATAAGTAAGTTCCATCTATGTAGATTTCGTCTTTTTTCAATACGTGTTTTCATTACAGCATATTGTTTTTTCATATAAGAGTTAATTTTACAGAAGAATTGAATGTTTTTGTTAGTGTATTTCGAGCACTGTAAATGACATTGGAGAATAATGGGAGAACACAACAATCATGAGGACAAAAGTCCCAACAGTTAATGTATACAATTTTTGAATTTAGTCTTCAAGTTTTGTATTCGGATACAAATACAGGGGCTGTGTTTGTAACGATTAGGGGTGAACAATAATTTTGCTCCTTAGTTATGCTTTAGAAAAAAAAATTTTAGCCTAGTCATTTTTTCAATACTTTTTTTTAACACTGTTTTTCATTACAGGAGGTAGTGTTTTAAAATAAGGGTTGATTTTACAAAAGTGTTTAATATCACATTTGAAAGCAAAAAATAGCAACAAAATCTAGCCCAGTCATTTTTTGATTTCAGGGGGTAGTTTTTTTTAAACAAGGGTTGACTTTACAAAAGCGATTCATAGCTCATTGTAAAGCAAAAATAGCAAAAAAATCTAGACTATTCGTTTTTTTAATACTTTTTTCCATTACAAGGGTTAGTTTTTTAAAATGATGGTTGAAGTTACAAAAGCGATTCATAGCTCATTTTAAAGCAAAAAAATAGCAAAAAAACCTAACCTAGTCATTTTGCATAATTTATTGATTTTTGTGGAGGATACCGCTTAGTTGCCGGCAAGCTAGCGCCGCCCTATTTTTCTCGAAAACTAATAGAACAAATTTTTTTTTTTGGTAAAAAGTAGCAAAAAAATATGCATTATATGACATTTTGTTTTTCGTTAGTGGCGCCGCTGAGTTGTCTGACCTGAAAGGTTCGACCGTAGGCGACTGAGTGTAAGAACGCGTTCAGAGTCTGAGGTACGAGTAGATTAGAGGAACGAAAGGAAGATCGAGTTATAAGGAAAGTGAGAAAAATAAACAGAGATTCTGATATACGTTTCAAAGTGTAAGGCAGGCCTTGTTTCTTTATAAATTATGTAATTGCACGTTCGGTAACTTACTAACATAATCGAACGCTCAAACGCTATAAAAAATCGCACCCGCTGGGGATCGAACACCCTACCTAAACAACTTAAAACATAAGCCTATACCGGACGCTCTAGCTAATTACGCTAATGTATTGCTTAAATTCTGTTGCCAAAAACTCAGCCAAGATTTTGCTGATAAGCCTGGGATAACAGAGGAATATATTTTTTCTATTTTTTCGTTTGACACATTATATATGAATAGGTGGATTTACAAATAATGTTTCATCAAAATATTTTCATTTAATTAATTTAAATCTTAATAGTGAAATATTTGATTTAAATATTCATTTAACTTGTGATTTCTGTTCAAATTATAAAGCTCGAAAATTTAAGGGATTTATTACTTTTAGATATTCTATAAGTAGAAATATTTAAATTCAATTTTCTAATATAGTTTAAAAAAATGGAATGATTATAGTTCTACTAATCTTATTTAGTAAAATCTGACAGTAAAAACAAAAGCAGCGAATACAAATAATTTATTGGAACATTAATGTTAAAAAAAATATTTGAGATAGAAAATACTTAAACCTGAAATTAATATCCTAACTTTAAAGTTGAATTTGAACATTGAATCGAAGGCTAGCTGAAATTAAAGAAATAAATCTAAAAAATTAAAATATTTAAATGATAAGAGTTTTATAAAACTTTACTAACAGCTGATATTTATTTATACATTTTTAAAAAGTGAAGGAATGCACATTATGTGATATAACAAATAGCGAAATAGTATAATAAATTGCAAACATAGGTAAGTGAAGTAAACGATGTTCATTAAATTTTTTTATTTTATTCCTGAAACAATATTTGAAGGCTTGCGCAGTATAAATAATTAGATAACAAACGAAAACGAAATTTTTGAGGAGAGCGAAATAACATTCCGTTGTATCGAAATCAGCCTATAAAGATAAAAACAAAAGTTACTCCCGAGTTGAAGTTTTTCTGAATAAAGACCAAAAAAGTATGATTATACAAAATTATCCAGTTCCGAGAAATAAAACGTAGAAGTTTACAATCATAAAGACACAGAAACAACAACATTCAAGAATTTGCCGTTTCAAATTTTAGGGGTTTTGAGATCATTTTTATACAACGACTGAAAATTTATTTATAAATTTTAAAACATAATGAAAACTTGCTCTCGAAATATGAGGAGGCTAAATAAGGATAAAAAAGAGTGTATAGAAAAAAAATTATTCTGTTGCGGGAAAATAAAGATTTAGTGTGGAAGTATCGCACTGGAACAGTTATAAAAGTTATAAAAGTGGCTTTTAGTATAAATTGCAGATTACAGATTTTAGGTTGGAATTCGATTATAATATAAAATATAAATCACACGAATGAAAAAAATACGATGCTTAGAGGTGCAATCGCGAATGGCGCGAACTCGCGAACTGTCGGCGGTAATGTAGCGCTATTCCGCTTGCGTGATATTGCTAGTAGCTTTCTGATACAGAGTCCCAGAAGGATCGTGGACTCAATGCTATTTGCGAATACAAGCGTCTCTAAGTGCCTTGAATATTTGACATTGCACGACGCATCTTATTTCGACTCTAATCTTAACTATACGTAGTAATATTAAAAAAATGTATAATATAAAAAATGTATAAACAGTTCTTAAAGACATTTTTCGTTAAAAAAAAGTAACATCTTTTTCATTACGAAAAATATCTTATCTCCTATACATACTATACGAAACTTGTATGAAAATAAATGAAAATAGATTAACTATGACAGATCGCATTTTTTATTAAAAACCTATTTTGTATGCATTGCATTAATACTTTGCACCGTTTTTTAACGCTTGTGCTTGAAAAAAATCGTCAAAAGTTAAGTTTGAAAATCGTCATTTAGAGAAAATGTATAAATCCTTTATTGTTACTTTATATACTTCTTATGTACTAATAGAAAAAATGACTTTTTCCATTACATTAGTAAATGAGAAATTCATTGAGTTGTTGCGATAAAACAAAACAGTTACAATAATTGGATTATTCATTTTGTAAAAAGAATTCCATAACAAACAGCCTGCCATAAGGAACCATTCATTATTTACGTAAGTGTCCAAAAGGGGAGGGGGGGGGGTTTAAAATCTCTACATAACCTTATTTCACGGGGAAGGGGATAAAATTCATTCTTACGTAATATTTTACATTGCTGAGAGCAAAACGTTCGGTAAACCTCGAGATTGCTGATTACACGACATTTCGCTGGAAAATTAAATATGCGTGATACAGCAATGTCTCAGGAACCAAAAATCGCACAGAAAATTAAAGGGTAGTTTCAAAAACTACAAAAAATTTCTATTTAGACGTTGCATCAACTATGAGATCTATTTTTTGATTTTCAATATAAAATTTTATTATTATGTCTCCTTACATTGGAGTAGGGGAAGGAGGGGGGATTGAAAACGGGAAAAATAAGAATTATTGAAAAAAGGTGGAAATAGGAGCACTCTTTCGCCAAGTCACAAACTTTCTTAAAATGTATTATTAGGAAATTTCAAATTGATAAAATTACGGTTTATGGAGGGCCCCTAATGTGTCAAGTTATTTTGCGGTCTGAATCCATATTTAAATTATATCAAAGTTTTCAGATAAAAAAAATGTCTGAAGAATTTAATTAAAAATATTCTCGTACTAGAAATTATAAGTAGAGTTAGATGTGAAATGTGACATACTTCAGACGCGATAAAAGACCGTAATAATGTTGAGAAGATCCTTTATTAAATTTTCTACGTCACCTTTCGAAAGCCAAATGCTCTCCTCATCAGAAAACAGGAATCCAATGTCCAAATATGAGTCCTTAGATTTAAAAAACAGGAAGTCAATATGTTGGTGTGAATAATCATGTTCTTAAAAAATTCTCATTTCGAATTTTGTTTGTGTTGGTAATATTTTCAATTCTACCACGTTGAAAAGAATAAAGACCATTAATAATTGATCAATATTAAAAATTATTTACCAAACTTTAAATTCGAATTTGAAAGAAGAAACAAAACGCACGTTTCGCTTCATATCGAAAGCTAACTTCGAGCAAATACTACATACTAATATTAGATAGTTTTATCTCATTATTTATTATTATATAAAATTACATTTATATTAAGTGTTTCAATATAGAAGGGCTTTTTTAGTGTCACATGACATTTTGAAGGGGAGGGGGTCACCATAATATCACAAACCGTCGAAAAGGGGAGAGTTAAGTCAAAAATCACTTAAAATAACGTTACGTAATATGTGGTCGCTGCCCTATTTATAAAATTCCGATTCAAGGTAAAATTATGTATGTTATGAGAAATTTTTTAAACATTAATCATACATTAATCGACAAGCGCAATGCGCCTTTTATTATTTGCAATTTTAACTGCCTTGTATGTGGGGCTCCTTTCGAGGGTGGTCGCCGATGATCAACAACCACCTTGTCTTGTATTTAACAATCCGTGCATCAATGACAAACAATGCTGTCTTGGCTTCAGGTGCATTCCCTGGGGAGAGGATGATCGTAAGTTTGCGCACCATTATTTACGAAACACTCTAAGAGTTAGTTTAAGTAAAACATTTAGTTACTTTTTATATAAACACTTCTCATATATCCGTAATTTTGACCTAGTTGCTTAGTTCAAGTATTTGTTATTTTCGGCAGATTGTGTATGTTTTTATTATCTTTCAATAAGGGAAACATTTAGTTTGTATATAAATATATAAACCTATAGCAGCCACTTTTTTGTCTGGTATCGCGAAAAAGAATCCTTAATATGAAATCTCTAAACGATATTGTCGATTTCGATTGTCACACTGCTCGATTTTCATTGCTATATGCGTGAGACACGAGTTGTCAATGGGTTAGACAGAGTTGGAAAATATTGAAAAAATTGTCACGATTGCTCGTTCTTTGATAGCTACACGCGTGCGAAAGGGACACTCGTAAGTCACCGTGAGTTAGACAGTAATGGAACGTTACACGCGTTTTCTTGAAGTTAAATGATCCCAACGGAGCTGGCTTGATGTGCGCTTGCTTGGATTTAAGTGACGTTCATTGGCTACGGTGCGCGTCTGTACTTGATTTTTAAATACGTATGCGAACTAGAGCCAATGAGCGCCGCACAGTTCAAGCATGCGCAAGTATTTTTGGATCACTGTTGGGAATAATAATCGAATCAAATTTCGAGGTCGGTAATACTAATCAACGCTTCTCATTTACCATCACCTTTCCACCCGTGCCATCGCAATACAGGGCCTCTGCTTGTTATTCATGGTCGAATTCTTATTTCAATTTAAGCCTCTCTGCTTGTTATTTATGATCATATTTTTATTTCAATTTCGGAAAGGACATTTTAAAGCCTTCAAAGCATTTGTACGAGCTATTTGGACCATTAAAAATATCTACCTGAGTGCCTGCGGAGAATTTCTCCGAGCTTCTCAGAGCCTTGAGAATCTTTAGCATATACTCTGAGATTTCTATCGGTAGGGTTAGTATATCTATAATTATAAGTTAATGTATAAGATATTATTTGTTATTAATATAAACATTAACATTAAGTAATGTTTCAATGAAGCATGGAATTTGTTATTAAAGTACATTGCTGGTGTAAAATGCGATAACAACTTTTGAAATTTTGAGGTTAGGGATTAATTTTAGAATACAAGAGCGATCTGCTGGTTATAAAATTTTTGGTAAAAAAACTATTTTAATCAGGATTAAAATAAAAAATAGCTTTTTATATTTTCATCCAACGTCTTTTTGACAAATTTGTTTACTACGAGCAGTTCGCTCTTCAATTGCAAAATGTAATATTAACCTCAAAATCTCAATAAGTTGCCATCGCATTTTTTATCAGCAATAAAATTTTATAACAAATTCCATGCATCACAGGAATAATATTTGATGTTTATATTGAATGCAAATAATAACTAAAACATTAACTTATAACTAAGAATACACCAATGTTACACTAACTTTACTCAATATAAGAAAAGTACCATAAAACTCCTTGCACTTGACATTTACAACAAAACAGCTGTATAAAATGTATAGGCTTTCAATGTTTTATGTTCTTCTAAATAATATATGGTTTAAGACATGTGGGATTGAATGAATTATGTTCAGGTTTATGGGTGTATCGGGTCTTCATATTTAAATTTCTGACAAAAAAACACAAATTTTCAACAAGGTACGGGAATTTTCAAACAAATAATTCCATTTTTAACTAAAAAAAATCAAGTTTCAATACAAAATATCAAATTTGAAACAAAAATAGAATAATTCAGTTTTTAGTATATAAAACTTAATATTCAATAAAAAAACGTAATTTTCTACAGGTTATTTAAAATTTTAACCAAAGCAGGTGAATTTGACAGCAAATAGTAAAAGTTTGAACAAAAAAGATGAAATTTCAATCACAAAGATTAATTTTCTATTTTAAAAAATCATTTTTAACAAATAATAGAATTTTCAACTAAATTAATTTTCAATCCAAGTATAATAATATATAAAGTATTTAAAATAAGATAGAATTCATTTAAAATCAAGGAAGTTCTACACATTATATAGCAGAAACTTTTAGCGATTAACATTTTTTATAGTAAATTATGCCAGACGTTTTTTCTGATATAAGACAAAAAAATGGAACTTGGACATCTATCTTAAGAATAATAAAAAACAGATTAATTAGTTAACCATAAAATAATTTTTAACAAAAAAGATGAAGTTTCAATAAAAATATCAAATTTTAAACAAAATAGAATAAGTCAGTTTTTAGTTTATAAAAATTAATATTTAATCCAAAAAATGAAATTTTCTACAGGTTATTAAAAATTTTAATTAAAACATATGAACTTGACACCAAATAGTAAAAGCTTTGACAAAAAAGATGAATTTTTATTCACAACGATTAATTTTTAATTAAACAAAAATTTTTAAAAACAAATAATTGAATTATCAACTAAATTAATTTTCAATGCAATAACAATATTATAAAAATTATTTAAAATAAAATAAAATTTACTTATAACCAGGCAGATTCTACACATTATTTAGCAGAATCTCTCAGCGATTAAAATTCTTTTATAGTAAATTATGCAAGACGTTTTTTTCCGATCTGAGACAAAAAAAATCGAATTTAGGCATCTATGTTAAGAATAACAAAAAACAGATTAATTTTTCACCCATTAAATAATTTTTAACATAAAAGATAAAGTTTTAATTAAAACATATGAACTTGACACCGAATAGTAAAAGTTTTGACAAAAAAGATGAATTTTTAATCACTACGATTAATTTTTAATTAAACAAAATGTTTTTAAAACTAATGATAGAATTATTAACTAAATTAATTTTCAATGTAAAAACAATATTATAAAAATAATTTAAAATAAAATAGAATTTACTTACAACCAGGCAGGTTCTACACATTATTTAGCAGAATCTCTCAGCGATTAAAATTCTTTTATAGTAAATTATGCAAGACGTTTTTTTCCGATCTGAGACAAAAAAAATCGAATTTAGGCATCTATGTTAAGAATAATAAAAAACAGATTAATTTTTCACCCATTAAATAATTTTTAACATAAAAGATAAAGTTTTAATTAAAACATATGAACTTGACACCGAATAGTAAAAGTTTTGACAAAAAAGACAACATACTCTCCTTTTAGGTCGATACAGCGAGTCCACCGATTTTCTAACTTTTTAATACCGTCCGAAAAGTATTCGATCGGAAGGTCTCCAAAATACGCCTCAGTTTCAGCTATGAGCTCCTCATTTGAGTAAAAACGCTTACCGGTGAGCCATCTC
>NC_046663.1:97359494-97367084 GCF_010883055.1 Belonocnema kinseyi | reverse complement strand
AACTCAGATTTTTCCATATTAAAAAAAACTCGGAGGTTAGTCGCTTCTCAGTGCTGTAACTTGTAAATGCGTAAACATAAATGGCTGAAGTTTTCACAGGCGCCATTTGAAGGATCAAGCTCGACGAAAATGGTTCACATTAGTGAATACTAATGCCAGCTCTTAGAATTTTCAGGTACTTATCAGACTGCCTAGTAAGACAATAAAAAGTCGAATTTGGACATCTATGTCAAAAATAATATAAAACAGATTAATTTTTTACTCATAAAATTAATTCTCTACAAAAGACGATTAGTTTTTAACCAACAATGGTATAATAAAAATTTTCCTTAAAGATATTAATTCATAGTTGAAGTTTCAAACAAACAGATGAATTTTCAACCAATATGATTAATTTTATATAAAAAAAGACGATGTTTGAAACCAATAATTGATTTTTCAACACAAAAATATCAATTTGTCATTCAAAATTTCAATTTTTTACCGAAAGTGGAAGAGTTAAATTTTTAGTTAAAGAATTTAATTTTTAACAAAAAAAAACGGAATGTGCAACTTAATAGTTTTGTTCTTAATCACAAAGATGAATTTTCAAACGAGAAGACTAATTTCCTACCGCAATAACGAATTTTCATCGAAATTTGTGCATTGTGAAACCAAAGGGTTGAATTTTCAACTAAAAAAGATAAATTTTTAACTTCAAATATCAATTCTCTACCAAAAATGATATAATCCAATTTTATTTTACATCAATTAATTTTTGACTAACTATGAAGGAATTTTCAAAGAATGAATTTTCAAACGCGAAGATTAATTTCCCTGTTTAAAAAGACGGTTTAAAAAATTATATTTTGAACAATAAAAAAATCAATTTTTTTTAAATATCATTTTTCTATAAAAAATAGTATAAGCGAATTTTCTCTTAAAGATTAGTTTTTCACCAACAAACGAATTTTTCATGTAATAATAGAATCCTCGAAACAAAGATGAAATTTCAATTAAGAAGTTTATTTTTCTACCAAAAATAACGAATTTTCAACAAAATTCTGAATTTCTAAATACTGCATCCAAACAGATAAATTTATTTCCAAATAGTTCAATCTTGAACGAAAAAAGGTCGATTTTAAACCAAAAGGATTAAATTTCTACCACAACAGAAAAATTAACAAAATTTAATTATTGAGTACAACAGGTCAATTTTCAATTTAAAATATAATATTTTAAATAACTCAATGCTTAATGAAAAATATGAATTTTCTACCAAGAATATTACGTTTCTACAAAAAATTACGAATTTTCTACAAAATCTAGAAAGTTTCAAACAAATCTATGGTTGCTATCTAAAAAAATTTCATTTTTTAACCAAAAGTAATATAAGTAGATTTTATCATTATAGAAATTAATAAAAAAAAATTTGAAGAAATTAGTTAAATTTTCAATCAAAAAGTTTCGTTTTGAACCAAAAGAGATGAAGCCTCAATTATGAACTTAATATTCAACGAAAAATTAAATAGTTCAGTTTTTAGTTAAAAAAACATATTTTCAACTTGAATAAGTGCAATTAAAACAAAAACTGAGTTCTCTACCAAAACAGATTGCAAGTAAAAATCTCAATATGTTTTTAACCAAAAATGGAAAGTTAAATTTCCACTTCAATAAATTAATGTTGAAAAAAAAGAATTGTCAGAAAAATTGTTAAATCCTAAATCAGGAAGAAGAATTTTCAAACAAGAAAATTAATTTTATACTAAAAAGGATGAATTTTTAAGAAAATCCATAAATTTTTAAACAATAAGTTAGATTTTTATCTAAAAAGATTAAACTTTAATTTAAAAAATTACATTTTCACCAAAATTGTTATAGTTTAATTTTCTGTTAAAAAAAAATTAATTTTCAACAAAAAAAGTGTGATAAAAATTATTTCAAAGGAGGTCGAATCCATTTACCATTAGGCAGATTCTGCAATTCAAGTCTTCGAATCGATCAGGAAGGGAATTTTGTTGTTTTCAGATTAAATTTTAGGAAAACTATTTTTTCATCATAAAAAAATTCTGTGTTCAAAAGATTATTTTTTAACCAATAAGATTAATCTTTTACAAAAAAGGCGAATTTTGAACCAATTACTTGATTTTTAAACTATAAGGGAACAGTTTTTAAAAATTTTTTGTTGAAAATGTTCAAAAATTTAGTTAAATTTTTTTGTATGTCTTGACTAAAATTGTTTCTTGGTTAAAAACTCATCTCTTTGGGTAGATACTTGATTTTCTTACTGAACATTAACACAATGAAAATGTATCTCTTTCAGTTGAAAATTCAACTGCTTTTTAAAACTTGCCTTTTTGGGTGGAAAACTCAACAATTTTGTAGATATTTTTCTTTTTTCTTTGTTCGTTTTAGAGCTTTGCGGTCGATAATATATGCATATATACATCTACAACTGTAATTTGGTAGTTGTGAACTATCTTTTGTTAAAGCTCTTTTGTTGAGGACTCAATTATTTTGTTTAAAATTTGTATTTTTTGTTTGCATTCGACTACGTGGTTAAATGATCAACTAAATGAGTAAAAATGCACCTTTTTGGGTTGAAGATTCATCATTTTAGTTGAAAATTTAATTCTTTTGTTGAAAATTCTTTCTTTCTTTGGTAGAGACTTCATTTTTTTTGTCAAACATTTCTCTAATTGTTTTAAGGTTGAACGACCTTTTACAAATTAATTTTTTGGTAGAAGATTCATTATTTTAGTTAAAAATTTATCTCTGGTTAAAAATTAAAAAATTTTCTTTAAATGAATTTTTTTATTCAATTCAGATGTTGTTTTGTTTAAAATAATCATATTTTTTAGTTTTTGGTTGAAAATTTATCTACTTATTTAAAAGTTTAACCACTTTGTTAAAATGTTATATTTTTGGATGAAAAAGTAACTATTTGGTTGCAAATTCGTTATACTTTTTAAACTGAAAATTAAACTTTTTCATTTTCAGTGTAAACGGTTTAGTTAAAAATTTGGCTTTTTAATGAAAGATTTTCATTTGACACCGAATAGTTCAACTTTTAACTAAATAGTTAAATTTTCAACCTACAAATATAAATTTTAAACTGAATGGCCGAATTTTCATACAAAAAAGATTAATCTTTAACCAATAACAGTTGCATTAAAAAAAAAGAATTCTTAATGAAAACGTAATGGTGGATATTTTAAAACAAAAAGAAAATATTTTCAAAAAAATATGTAAATTTTTAACCAGAGTTGAATTTTCGAACCAACATGTAAATGTTCAACAAAGTAGTTGACTTTTTAATCTGCAAATATGTGTTTTAGATAGAAAATTTAATATTTGATATTTCAACGAATGCAGATGATGCCAAGAGATGCTTTGTAAAATAAGGAAACGAATTTTCAATCATAAAGATTAATTTTCTATAAGATATTCGAATTTAAAACAAAAGCAGCAAAGTTACTTTTTTACACAGACAATTAATTTATTTCCGAAAAAAAAGAATTTTCAAAAAAATAGTAAATTTTTTAAACAAAGAGATGAATTTTTAACTAAAATTATGAATTTTTCAACTAGAAAGACGAATTTTAAACAAATAAAGAATTGCCAGTTAGGAAATAAAAAAATTTGTCCCACTTCTTAAACTTTTAAGTCAAAAGACTATTTTTCTGTAAAACAGTTATAACACCTTTACCCTCCATCGACCACCATCAACCAAATTTTTTACAACAACTTCACCCCACATGATAATTTTTCAAATAGTTATTTATTGAAAGTGATTTTCAATACAATATTTCATTAATTTCAATGTAATTTGAAATATAATAATTATTATTTTTATTTTAAACAAAATATTTATGTTTTTCATAAACTTTAATGTGATAAGTCCAGGGGAAAGTGGGAGACTTAACTAAGCCCGATAATCGAAAATTGGCAGAAATTTGCCTTACAAAGTAGTGTGATGATTTGGTATAAATCGGAATAATGAAACAGTTATTACTAAAAATTTTATGATATTGAATGCATGAAATAATGTTGGGAAAGCTTAACCAAGATTTTCAGGGAAGAATTTACCAAGTGGCAACAAGCTTTTTACATTTGTTTTTCAACCTATAAGGTCATTGATTATTACAATGCGCGTTCAAAAATTTTACTAAATTGATTTATAAAAATTGTGGTGTAAAAATTCAAAGTTCATTATTTAAAGAATATTATTATCATCAACACGAGTTACAAAATCGTAGTAGATGCTATTCATCAATATTAGGTGTAAATTAACCTTTAATAAAAAAAAGCTCATTTGGAATAAAATAGTTCATTTTCTACCTAAAAATAAAAAATTCGTTGAAATCCTATTATAAAAGATTAATCACAGTTTTAGATACAGAACTCATCCCATGATGTCTTGTATTATTTTATACTAATATTTTGTAACATTCATTAAATATATGTAACAGAAAAGATAGGCTTTTCATTTATTCTTTTTCATCAAAAGATAAATAGGCGCCTGCCGTAGCGCGCGCAAGACTGCTAGTATTCTTAAAATCAGCATTATGTATTTGGAGGTAAATTTAAATTTTTTCTCGTGCTTATGTATATTTAAATTTAATTGCCGCCTACAAACGAAATATTTGTAAATTGTTATTACCTGGACACAAACTCTATTTAATATTAATATTGGTATGAATTTTAACTGGTAATATCATTTAAAATTTCGAAAGTAAACCTCAACGCCCATTTCACAGGCTTTTATTTGACTTGCTATGTGGGTATGATTCTGAGACTCAAATCTTGCATTTCAATTTTGACCCACTTCCAGATATCCAGTCGACTTGAAACCTTGCAAACATACGTATTTTCGATCACAATACAAAATTCGATCAAATTTAAAATGAAAAAATTTATAAATTTAGAAAAATTGTTTTTTTACAAGCTTTTATTTGACTTGCTATGTTGGTGTGTTTGCGACAGTCAAATCTTGCATTTCAATTTTGAAAAATTTCCACATAACAAATCGATTTGAAACTTTGCAAGCATACTTATTTCCGACTACAGAACAAAATTCTATTCAATTTATGTTTAAAAAATAACAAAAGAGAATTATATTGAATTTGAGTTGCCACGAACCTCCAGTTCAACAAATGCTAATAATAATATATAATGTATTATTTAATTTAATGAAATTTAATATATTAAATTAAAAGATTCATATAGTTGACTAAGCAATATATTCTTTAATACCATATACTACAGAGCACAACGCAATGAAGATGGCATATTTGCCAAAGACTCCAAAGCATAAAATAATATATATGAAAAAAGGTTTTTTAAATCAAGCTTTTATTAAAATGTACTAGATGATTCAAAATTATATGGTATTAAAAAATAGATGTAAATAGGCAAAGTGTACGGAAAATTACGTAATACTAGTAGGTACGAATACACACTGAGAGAAACTTCTGGTACTTGGAACGTGGTTGTACAAAAAAAAAGGTCCTCAACTACTTTTTATAGCTGTATCAAGAAACAACTTAGCCGTTAGGGCACCTACGAAAAGTAACCATTGGAATGAGAAAATCTAGTTGCAGTAACTATGCGTTGATTGTTGCGACTAGGTTTGCATGGTTACAATCAGTTACAATGACCAAAGTTCGAACATTTTGCTAAGTCTGTGAGTGAAAAATAATTTTTTCTTTTAAAAACATACTTTTTTTTTAGGTAAAATTAGAATATTTCACAATGAAAAGTTCATAATCATGATCAAAAGTATCCATTGAAAATGAAAAAGTTACAATTCTTCTATAAAATGTACGATTATTAATAAAAGTAATTAATAAGGATAATCAAATAATCTAAGGCCCTTTGAAAGTGTGGTTTCAAAATCTATTGAACACAGTAATTTCGAAGAAGATAAGTTGTTATAGTCTATGTAAATTAGAGCTTTTCTGTACGTATGTCCATGTATTTTGACTCGGTAATTACAAAAATGATGGTGAAAGTACGCGCAAATTCTATTTTCATGGGGAAAACCATGAAAACCCCATAAACATCATGACTTTTGTGTGTTTATTGTCGTTTTCTCGAAAACTATTACTTGCAGAGTAATAATGTATTTACAATAAAATATATATTTTTAAAAGATTTACAACTTTTATTTAAAGATTTTTCGTACATTTTTATTATTTACTAAGATAAACACAAAAAAACACATAATTTTTATGGGTTTTTCATGGTTTTCACGATGAAAATGAAATTTGCGCGTATTTTCACTATCATTTTCGTAGTCAGAGAATCCAAATACATGAGTATACGTAGTTTAAAATCGTTTGGAGGTATGCAGGGTAAGGGGGGCAGCGCCAACAAGTTAACAGTCAATGTTTTTTTAAAACTTAATATGATGTTCAATTGATCCAGTTCTTTGTCATTTCGATTTCTACATTATATTATATTATATTTCTATGAGTATTAATCACATAAAAAAACAATGATTTGGTAATTTAATTATTTCTAACATGCTGTATTTCGTCGGCTTTGCCCCTCACCTGAGGGCAAAGCCGTCTGCAGCTTTTTCTGAAAATCAAAACATTTTAAGATAAGAAAATATGATGGTTTGCTTCTGTGGTATTTTATGTACTGGAAAAATTACCTTTAAAGATGCCCAACAAGAAGAATAAGTTATTTTGAATAAAAATAGAGATAACTGTAATATAACCCCTTATTCATTGACATTTTGCTGGAAACGGAATTTACGCAATGTCTCTACTGTACCAATACAAGACAACTGCATACCGACCGGATTGATAATATAATATTTAATAGTTTCTTCCATGTAGCCCACAAGATAAGTTGCTGTTCTACATTGGCGATCATTTATCGACGAAACTTGTGACACGTGTTTTACCTAAGCACTTGTCAATATTATTTTCGTCTATTTCATCCCCCCTCGCCAAGCCTCACTTATTTATGAGATATATTATATTTTGGACTCGAATTACGTCTAATTAATATAATTAGATTGTGTGATATTATTTTATGTGTCAAAATATTAAATTTTTATACGGTAAGTATTGTCAATAGAGTTGAAAACTTTATATTTCTGTCAGCGCAACTTCCATTCTTTCGTGGTAAAAACTGTTTTCTGTATAATTTTTCTCTTGCAACGTCAATTTTAAAGATTTTAGTAAGTAACAAAATCTCTCTGATGAAATAGATTTATTTGATGCAAAGTAGAACTAAAATTATTAAATGTGGGTCCGGATGCAATAAGGGCACATAAAATTTTTTCGTGCGAAAACGAAGTCCCCTGGAGGCTTCAGAAAAAATTTTCGAATTTTAATTTTCAAAAGATATATATGGATGTAAAATTTGATTGCGCATCTTTTTTTCTTAAGACAAAAAGTTGTAACTTTTTTAGTTTAAAGATTAAAGCCAAAAAACTTACTTTTTTGAAAAAGTCGATTTTAATCCGTTTTTCAATTCAACTCGTGCTCTGTTCGTCAATTTTTGGAATTTTTGAATAAAATTTTCAGAAAATATACCTTAGGGTATCCTTCGATTCATAGAGGAACAGGAATTCAAAATAAAAAATTTGAAAAA
>NC_046663.1:97351573-97359394 GCF_010883055.1 Belonocnema kinseyi | reverse complement strand
CCGAGCATCAGAAAAAAATTATTAAAAATTTTTCAAAATTTTTATTTTGAATTCCTGTTCCTCTATGAATCGAAGGATACCCTAAGGTATATTTTCTGAAAACTTTATTCAAAAATTCCAAAAATTGATGTACAGAGCACGAGTTGAATTGAAAAACGGATTAAAATCGACTTTTTCAAAAAAGTAAGTTTTTTGGCTTTAATTTTTAAACTAAAAAAGTTACAACTTTTTGTCTTAAGAAAAAAAGATGCGCAATTAAATTTTACATCCATATATATCTTTTGAAAATTAAAATTCGAAAATTTTTTCTAAAGCCTCCAGGGGACTTCGTTTTCGCACGAAAAAATTTTATGTGCCCTTATTGCATCCGGACCCACAAATAATAGCCATGCTATAAGGAAAATCACCTTTGCCCCACTGGTTGGCGCTGCCCCCCTTTACCCTACTATTCGGAACTGCACCCGTTTCTCTTTGTTGCTGTTAGAATGTTGATCATCGATCGATTCACGAGGCAATCCAGAAAAAAATTAAAATAGCAGTATGATGAAGAGTACTGTGAGGAATAAAAAATTGGACTCAAACATGAGTTTAAATATTCTTACCTGACTTTAATTACGACGTCTAGTAGTTACTGAAACCAGAAACTCAAAATATAAGACACGTGACTAGCAATCACATCATAGTAGCAAAGGTTCTAATTGAGGTAACCAGATTTTCTTGTTCTCACAGCTCTTTTTTCTCAACAACATTTTATCTAGTTATGAGAAGTAGGGGCTATTTTTCTCAGTGTAATAATGAATGTATCACTGAAAATGGCTATTGGAATAAATATAATAATAATTAGACTTATGATAGGTTAGGTGCTCGGACTTCACATTAGAGGTCTAGGGTTAGATCCCTGAGCCGGTTATGTTATGTTATCCCTGAGCCCCATTATTCACTTGGCTCCAACCCACTCCGTGGATGGTGGTGTAAAAAGCCAGACTTTACTCAGTGCGTCAAATTGGGCATACTGCTCTTATTAGATCACTTTATTGCATTAAGAAAAACCGTCCGTAAATGATGATACATACCGGTATAGCCCCGTGCAGACTTAAAAAAAAGGGGAATAGAATATTTTTATTTGTGTTAAGTTATTTATCTATTTATATTTTATTAAAATTATTTATAATAAAAATATTCAAATCAAATGCACTAGAAAATTGGAAACATGTTCAAATTAAGAAAAAGGCGGCGGTATTTCTGAAAATAAAATATTCTCTTTTTGTATAAAATACGCAGGGTGCTCTGCGAAAAATTCTTTTACCACAATTAATATTTCACAAAAACTGTTTTCTTTATTATTAAAAAAAATTGCAAAAAATTTATTATCACTTATTTTTTAAAAAGAATTATTCATGATAAACTTAAAAACAATATAAAAACACATTTTTAATATTGATTTTATTTCTAATTATAGAAAAACGGTGCAGGCTATGACATCATAACATCATATTTGCTGTACATTTCAATCATTTCCAGAATTTTTGCAGTTTTAACACCAATACTAAAATTGAAGAAACGATATCTTCATATGCAATTACATGAGAAAATATAAGTCAGGAAAATCCAATATCTTCTTTATATGCATTTCACACTCAATTATCTACAATATATATTTTTTAGGCAATATATCAAAAATAAAATATGTGAAGAACCATAATTCACATGCGTTTTTACTTTTCTTTAAATATTATACGCATATAGATAAACGTTTATTTTTCGGCCCGCTGGCCTTGAAAAATTGACTTGCTCACACTTCCATTTTTTACAGAATTTTCTTACAACTACCTCTTCAAAACTAACATCCATCCACACCTTATCTCAAAGCCGCTTGCTTTTATAGCCTAGCCTTCCTCGCTTCGCCTTGCCTCATATGCATGTCAATACTTCCTCGCTTTACCTCGCATTGTCAGGCTCTGCCTCCGCGACTAATACCGCGAACTTATTTACTATTTACAATATTTACAATTTTCTTTTACCTACTTTTTCTCCTATTTACAATCTTTTCTTCTCCATTTCTCTTCTTCCTTCCACTTTTTTTCTCCATCTTGCCCAACACCCCCTTCACCCATGCTACTGCCCTTTTGTCCCAACTTTCATGCAACAATACCTCCATGCGTATACCACTCCTTTTCACCTCTTCACACTCCACCAAACAGTGCCCCACTTTTGCATCCCCCTTCACCCACAATTCATACATCCTCTTATCTCTAGAAAACCAGAAACTATTATAATCCTCCATGCAACCGCATCTCATTCTCGCTATAAGTTCCTGACTTCCTTGCTCTCCTTTCTCACACAAATATTGCGATCTCTCCCTTGGCAGAATTCACACATAGTTACCATTAAAACTTGACTCTCTTATTCTCTCTCTCTCTCCATGCCGTTTTTCTTAACCACCTCATATATACCTTCCTTCCTCGTGTATCCTTCTCACTTCATCCACTTGTAATCCATTCGTTCTATAATGCCTTTCCCTTTCGACCTCCATCTTCCCACGTCTGTTCTCCTTTTCCCATCAACACTCCCTAACCAGCTTACTACCCTCTTCTTTCAAAAATTTTTCCTCATATTTACAGGCTCGACACCCCGCTGCAATCCCTAAACTTGTTCTTCCTGTCTTCCTCCTGACAATATAGTTCGTCGTATTCTTTGCCAACCCCAGTGTCCACTTTACATACCTCTCCTGTATCCTATTTACTTCCTCACTTACCTTCCTCTCCCACACCTCCACTCCATACTTATATAGGTTTGAAACCATTGTTAATTGTAGTGATCATTATACGAGATATAAAATAATTTTTCTGTAAAAAAGCTAAAAAACGAAAATTACCGTTTGGGATGTTGTCACAAATGCTTTCCGAAAAATTGAACTGACATATAAATCCACCACTGAAATAAAAAAATGCCCAGCTAATTCCTGATGTTTGTCCCAAATTTTAACGATTTTTTCGGTCTTTCGAAATTTAAGATACAAAACCTCTAATCTGAATAATTAAAAATTTAGAGTATATATTTAAAATAAGAGCTAATTAGTTAAAGTATTTTTAAGAAAAAAAGATACAAATTCAGCATTTTCATAAACACGTAATTTCAAATTGAAGCTAATCGTATAATGAGTTTAATTAAGAAACCTTCAAAGTTATACAATATACGCTTTCGTATTTAAAAATATTATTCTTTCACCATTAAACCAAATCCCTTTTATGGTAAGCGTCTCTCATTTCGTTCAAGTATCGTTATACTGTGAGTTATAGTGTGAGGGCCATTAAGGGGTGTGTAGGAGAAGAGATAAATTTCAGATCATTCTAGAAACGCTAAAAGTCACGTATTGCTTATTCAAATAGCATGTTCGTTCTGCAACACCACTACGAAACGGGTAGCTAATGAATTTCTTTAGCAATCACCTCAGGTCGAGAGCTTTACAAAAGCCACCGTCCGCGTCACAGTTCACACAAAAACACAAAGTGACTGATAATTTTGTAGGAAGATCATGTTCCCATGCTCTTTATCTTCTTTCTTTTTAGATTCACATTCACTTACTCCAATCAGTCTTTCCTCGCTGTATATCTGGGCAAACTAAGGTTTACTTGACCTTAATTCACTTGCTTCGTCTAACATTCTCCAACCATTCTCTCAACATAACAAACAACTTGAACAAATTTCTGTAAATTTTGTCAATCAGTGTTTTCTTTATATCACATTCTTTGGAAACCCACTCATCACTGACTTTGTCTATTATCGTTTTACCGCAATTGAGAGATAAGCGAACAAAAGATGATAAACTCATTTTGTGAATAAAATGAGTTACAGAACCAGATTCCAGTAACATGATTATTGCCCCTTAGATTACGGAACAAATGTATGTCTTAAAATCTTGCTTCAAAAATTTTGTAACGTTCAAAATATATAAACTAAGATTCGTGCATTGTGTACTACAGAATTCAATATTCTTTAAAAAATGCATAAATCCAAGCTACTAGGTTCTACAAAACGTGCTCTTAAGTTAAAAGGTTCTTAGAGAATATTATTACTAAACTTTTTTTGACAGAATTTTTATTGCGGATGACGCTCAGATATTTTTGATATGCAATTAAATAAATCTGCCCACTTGGCGGGCACAGTTTATCGCGTGCTGCGCGCGCGACTGTTAGTTCTCGAGCTTCGCACTCGATAATATATTAATCTCGCGCTTCGCGCTCGATAATGTGTTTACCTCGCACTTCGCGCTCAATAATGTATTTACCTTGCACTACGCGCTCGATCTTTGTGCATAGACTTTTTAAAACTAAAGTGAAAGCATCGACAACAGTAATTTGGTGATTGTGAATTTTCTTTTGTGAAAGCTCCTTCGGCTTTAACGAACACATTCTCCTCATGTATCTCGTGCTTCTCACTCCAGTTTATCCCTGAAATTTTATATCATTCCCATAAATGTATATTATTATAATTCGTAACTTGCATTGGTATTAAAACAGATGAAGTTTCATTGTCATGTTTTAAAAAATGCGAATTATTTAACAACAATTTTTTTATTAAACGTTTTATTGCAACTTTTGTCGTTTTTCCATAAAGTGAATTCGCTCACTTCCAATTTTTTCTTCACACACTCACACAAACACACGCCCACCCACACACAATTATGTATATATGAATATTTTTTTGAAAATGCAATAATATATTTGAGAATGTTTGAAATACAGCGAAATTGTTGCATGAAAAATGTAACTTTTGGATATTCCATTATTTTGTATTATTACACCTGTATGCTGTCAAAATTTGAACTTTTGATTTATCAAGAAAATTCCAAAAGTTGTTATGATAATCTTCTAGGGCATTTAGAAATTAAACTTTTTTTTCTCTTGCCATTTTTTCATATCGTCCGTTATTTGGCTTTTGAGAAAAGTGCTCTCAAAAAATTTCAAAATGCGCTCACTTTTTGAATTTATATCCAAAATGGCTGGATAACGAACTTGACCTTCAGTTTAGGACACTATAAGACTGGACCAGAGGCCATTCTAATAGAATGATTTTTTCAAAAGTAATCGTGCACACAGACAGGCATAAATACATACAGACCGACAGACAGACACATTCGTAAAAATCAATTTATTTTTGCTTAGCTTGTGTCGTGTGTCGAAAAATTTAATTTTTGTATTTTCAATGTTTTTTTAATGAATAAAACAAAAACTACGTGTCCTATAAAAAAGTGATTAATAACAAATTTGTAGATATTTTTTTGGGTGCACAATGTTTGTCTCATTATTTTTTTCCCTATCTTGCATAGTTTGACCGCAAAATGAATTTTTTGATTTTAGATTAGTTTTTGTGTGATCAAAATTTGAATTTTCAATTTGTCGGAAAAATTCAAAAAGTTGATATAATAATCTTGTAGGGCTATCAAAAAGTAACATTTTTTCAAGTACTATGAACAACTGCACAGAGAATTTTTGAATCATGAAAAAATGAGCTCAAAAATTTTCAAAATGGTCTCAAAAATATTCAAAATGTGACCACTTTTTGCATTTTTATCCAAAATGGCTGGCTAACGAACTTGACCCTTAGTTTAGGACACTAAACGAGTGTACCAAAGGCCAATATAATAGATTAATTTTTTCAAAAGTTATCGTGTTCACAAACAGACAGACATACATACAAGCAGACATACACACAGGCACACATTCGTAAAACCCTATTTTTTGGATTCAGCGGGGCTCAAAACGTGGACATTTGACCAAAACTGGGGGGGGGGGGGGGGGGTCAAATTTTACACAAATCTAATACCTTCTCTGATGAGAATGTAAAAATCGTGTTATCTCATTTTTGAAAAAGCCCTTTTATGAGAAAAAGTTAATGAAACATTATTTTAATTACTATGATTATTTTAGGTTTTAATTAAATAATGCTCGCATAATTTCAAAATTTAAAAAAAAAATGTAAGAAATAAAAGTTTCACATTTTGAACAAAATATTTGGAATGGAATTTTGTTGTTATGAAAAATACTTGTATAGAATAATAAGGCAATATCCAATAAATATCATCTACATTCAAGGATCTTTTGTTTAAAGTTGTTTCAGGCTCACCGTATTAAGTCATATAACATTATGTAAGAAAAATGATTAAAACAACCTTGAAAACTTATAAAAAATAAAATAGAAATACCAGCAGGAACAGTGTCGTGTTTAAATACATAAAATATTTGCGGGTTTATATTCTTCAATGTTATAATACTTGACTCTACTCTAATGGAAATCGTAAAATTTATGAACTTAAAGTTTGTTAAAATTACATTTATTTTACTTGATTTATTTACACTTTGAAGGTGCAATCATAATAGAAATACAATGCTTCGTACCGCACAGTTTTAATCAACATAGAAGTTCTAATCAACGTCTAACGAAGCTCGGACATTCACTACTCGTGACTGGTATCTCACTGTCAGTTTTATTTGTTGTTATTCCTTTAATTATTCAAAACTGCTTTTGAAAAACGAAAATAGAACAGTTGCGAGAAAAAGCGAGTAAGATATATACTGATATTGTATATTTTTTGAATCGGTAAAATTCATGACTAGAAATTCTGTTTTAACCCTTAACTGGGCCTAAGGGTAAACAATACCCCAACAACATTTTAAGTTCGAATGAACGTTACTAAATCCAAGAAAATGGACCACCTGTCGACTTTTAGCAGTAATTGACAGCACTAACTAAAGGTAAAGTGGGTTGGTATATAGATCCAAGTAGACCTTGTAAGACTGTGGGGTCTTTATTACCCATTGTGTCGTTAGTGAGCAAAAAAGTGATTTTCAAGAAAAATTTGTGCCATTGATAGTAATGATTTTTGTTCAATTTCCAACGCAATTTTATCATCTAAAGTGAAACACATTTTTTTCTCACTATTTTGCACGATTACAATGAAATAAATACACGTAAAACAATGCACGCTTACAATCCCGCTTGCAATCGCGTGCAATCACCCGACCTGCCATGAGCACTGCGCAGGCATTTTGATTCACTGTGTAGGTTTGAAAGAGTAATTATAACATTGAAAAATTGTTTTTTTGATGTTAATTTTGTAGATTTTATTGTTTATTAACTATTTTTGTGCATTCAAATAAAAATAAATTAATTTGAACATGGAAAAATATGGTGTTTTATTTGACCATGAAATATAGTTTTCATTTTGCAAAATAAATACCTTATTTGGAAGCATCAATAATGCAGTAATTTTTTTCTTAAATTGTATTATCTCAAAAGTATTACCCTACATTTTTAGGTAGAAATATTAAAAAATACGCGAGTTATGTACTTTTAAGTAAAAAACGAACTTTTTTTCGTTTTCTTCAATTTTTTATCTAACTTTAATTATACTAATAACTATAAATCCGATTCCATTTTAAAAAACATATCTCAAACTACATTATATAATCTTTTTGTGTATATATATATTCAATACCGGCTGCGCGGAACATATTTAAACACGTGGGGCGAATAACACCCGTTGTGCCATTTACGTAATAAAAAGGAGTGGTGCGAGTTAAGGATTAAAAATCAATGTTAATACCTAAGCGTAGGGCGGTGTGAGAAATATTTATTTTATTACTATTATTAAATTTGAAAAAATGTGTGGGTTTGCACCTACAAAAAGGAAGAAAAATATTGGAAAATCGTTAATACTTACTGTTCAATTTTTACTAGAAAAAAATAATAAAAATGATAATTTTGTTACATTCTTAAATTCTCATCAGAGAACGCATTAGATTTGTATAAACTTTGACC
>NC_046663.1:97345535-97351545 GCF_010883055.1 Belonocnema kinseyi | reverse complement strand
CCCCCCCCCCCCGCCCCGTTTTTGTAAAATTTCCACGTTTTGAAACCCCCTGAGTGCGTAAAACCGGTTTTCATCAATGTGTCTGTTTGTTCGCCCCTGGGTCTGTAGACTTTTAGTTTATTAGCATGATAACTTTCAAAAAAATCGACAGATATTTATGGTGTTAAAAAGGCAAACAATTTATCTTAAAGAATTTTTTCAAACAAAAAAATTACCGATATTATAGAATTTTCAATATTTCAAAAAACAAACGAAAATGAACATTTTAAGCGAAAAAACGCACGATATAATAAATACTCAAAAGAAAAAAAACGTTGCATTTTAAACACTCTACAAGATTATCCTAATAACATTTTGAGTTTTTTTGAAAAATCAGAAAATCAAATTTTAATGCATAAAAAATAATAAAAAATAAAAAATTCCATTCGTAAAAAACAGCATTAAAAAGAGAAAAATTAAATTTTTGGACAAACGATGCAATTTACGAAAAAACTGAGAAGCAAAATTTGTTCATTAAAAAAAAGCGACAAATTTTTTAGTAATCTATTTGCAACAAAATGCATAGTTATTGTTTTAATCGTGAAAAATAACTTTCACCAAAAAAATCAAATTTTTGGAAAAAAAGATAAGGGTACGAGAACAGATGAATAAACAAAAATTGTGCATTAAAAAAAGATCTACAATTTTGTAATAAACTTTTTTTATCAAAATACGCTCAAAATAAAAAAGAAACTTTTTAGAAAAACGGCACATGCTACAAAATCATTTTAACTAATGAAATTTTTCATCTAAATTGTATTTACGAATTTTCTTAGAACCACTTCTCGCTAGGATGCGCATTTTTATCGCAAATCGTCAAAATTAACATAAAAAATTAACAAATTAAAATGGAAAAACGACAAAAGTTGCAATAAAATGTATAATAAAAAATTTTTTAAATCCACATCATAAAACGTATTAGATTTGTGTAAAATTTGACCCCACCTGCTTTTTGTGAAATGTCTATGGACAGGGTCCATATCATGTCACATGCGGCAAGTCTCTCTGCGGCAAGTCCCACCTGCGGATGTCACATCTGAAGCATGTCACATATGAGTCATGTCTCTTCTGCGGCACGTCACACCTGAGGCATGTCACACCTGCAGCTTGTCACATCTGCGGCGTGTCACATCTGCGGAATGTCTCATCTGCGGTGTATCACATCTGTGGCATGTCACCTCTGCGTCATGTCACATCTATGGCTTGCCTCATCGGCGGTATGTCACAACTGCGGCATCTCTACCGAGCGGCTTCTCTCCCCCGCGGCATGTCTCCCTGTGAAATTCAAATTTTTGCGGCATCTCTCACCAGTAAATATTCTCCCAGTGGCATCTCTCCCTTCCAAAAAATGTTTAATGTCCTACTAGCGAAAAGTCTCTCCAGTGGCATCTCTCATCCATGGACAAATGTTCAAGTCCACATGAAAATGACAAAAGTGAAGCAAGTCTCTCACGACTGATTGTCACACCTGCGGCATTTCTCGCCCGCGGCAAGACTCCCCAGTGGCATCTCCCATTCGGGAAGAATTTCGCAATCCACATCAACTGGCAAAAGTTCGGCAAGTCTCCAAGGATTAATTGTCACATTCGCGGCATCTCTCATCAGCGGCAAGTCTCTCCCCCAAGAAAATGTTGTAAGGACTTCTAAAAATGGCAAAAGTGCGGCAAGTCCCTCCAGCAGCATCTCTCCCCAGACAAATTTTATAAGTAGTTTTAAAGACGGCAAAACTTCGGAAAGTCTCCCAAGCGGCATCTCTCTCCTAAGAAAATTTGGTAAAAACTTCTAAAAATGGCAAAAGTGAGGCAAGTCTCCACAGAAGAATCTCTCCACCAACAAGTTTTCTAAGTAGTTTTAAAGATGGCAAAAATGCAGCAATCTCCCCAGCGGCACCTCTCCCCCAAGAAAATTTTGTAAGGATTTCTAAAAATGGCAAAACTGCGGCAAGTCTCCCCAGCAGAATCTCTCTCCAAAGAAAATTTTGCAAAGACTTCTTCAAATCGCAAAAGTGCGGCATGTCTCCCCAGCGGCCTCTCCCCCAACAAATTTTCTAAGTAGTTTTAAAGATGGCAAAACTGCCGCAAGTCTCCCCAGCGGCATCTCTCCCCCAAGAAAATGTTGTAAGGACTTTTAAAAATGGCAAAAGTTCGGCAAGTCTCCACAGCGGCATCTTTCCCCCAAAAAAATGTTGTAAGGACTTCTAATAATGAATAAATTACCAAATTTTCTTGGGGGAGAGATGCCGCTGGGGAGACTTTCCGAAGTTTTGCCGTCTTTGAAACTACTTATAAAGTCTGTTGGGGGAGAGATGCTGCTGGAGAGACTTGCAGCTGATGGGAGATGCCGCGAATGTGACAATTAATCCTAGGAGACTTGCCGCAGTTCAGTCATTTTGAATTGGACATTAAACATTTTTTGGAAGGGAGAGATGCCAGTGGGAGAATATTTACCCGTGAGAGATGCTGCAAAAATGTCAATTTCACAGTGAGAAATGCCGCCGGTGAGAGTATTCGCTGGGTAGAGATGCCGCAGTTGTGACATGCCACAGATGAGGCATGCCGTAGATGTTTACTATTATCATTTGGATAAAAAATAAATAAATTGATTGAACAATGTTCACCGCGATTTTTATTTTATTTGATCGTCTTTCTGTGAAATTTTTGTAAGAGATTATTTTTAATATATTAACTTTTAATTTTTAATTTTTACATTCTCATCAGTGAACGCATTAGAATGGTGTAAAAGTTGACCTCCCCCCCCCCTCCAAAGTTTTGGTCAAATTTCCACATTCTGAGGCCCCCTGAATCCGAAAAATAGGTCAGTCCGTCTGCCTGTTTATATGTTGGTCTGTAAATTTTTATTTTGTTAGCACGATAACTTTGGAAAGAATTAACAGATTGGATTGGCCTTTGGTATACTTTTTTCAAGATTCAAAAATTCTCTTTACTCAAATAATTACTCAAGTGATGCACGATATGAAAAAAAAATCAAGAGAAGAAAAACGCTGCTTTTTGAATGACAAAAGTTGCTCTCCCAAAAAGAGCTACAAATTTATCAATAATAATTTTTTGACAGGATGTGTAGTTTTTGGTTTAATTGTGAAAAATTACATTTAAAATTAAAAAATTAAAATTTTTGGAAAAACGAAGCGGGTTGCAATAAAATGATTAAAAATTTATTTTTAAAACGATGATTAAATATAATATACATTTGATATAATAGTGTTGAACATAACGCAGAAAAGTTCACCTTTTTTACAAAATTTAGTGCGAAGCACGAGATACGTTATGATAATGTGTTTGTTAAAGCCGAAGGAGCTTAACAAAAGAGAATTCGCAGTCACTAACTTACAGTTGTCGATGCTTTGACCTTTAATTTAAAAAAATCTGCGGACAAATGTAGGAGAAATAGAAAAACCGAGCGCATAGTTCAAACTATAAAGTACTTTTTAAGTTCAAATGTTCTGAAAAAAGATCATCGCTCCACTGGAAATCGCACTACAGGTTTTCTGATTACCGTTCGGATGCTTTTACCACCAAGCTACTTGAGAGGTCGATAGAGGAATCTTTTTTCAGAATTACACGCTGTTTTTAGCAAGGTATTACATTGTATACAAGTAAAATGTGAAGGAAATCTGTTTTAACATAGAAGGTGGTACCGACGAACGAGTGAAGATATATATCACTAACCGTGAAAATGGAAATCTACACTATCGTTCTGAGTTTACTCCTCATATAACAGAAATTCTTAACGTATTTTCAGATAGATAGAGGTATGAATTAAAGTTGTCTTCATATGGAAATTATTCCGAGAAAAGGTATTCTCTTTTGCAATCGGAAGAACTACGGTTCGATTCACAGCTAGCGAAGGAGAAAAAATTTTAATTCATACCTCCATCTAGCTTGAAAAGACGTTAAGAATTTCTGGTATTTTTAGAGTTAACTTATATCGACAGTGTTCATTTTCATTTTCACGGTTGGTGATAGATATCTCCACTGATCGGTCGTTATCATCTCCTATGATAAGACACCCCAGTGGGCACAAAACTATGAAAATCCCAAGAAAGTCCTTGGAACGTTCCTGGGACGTCTTATGTCAGAGTAATAAATATCTCTAAGAACTCCAATAGCCTAAAGATGACCTAAAGACGTCTTAAAAACATGAACGTTCTCGGGACATCTTTTGTACTGACATTACGCATTTTAAGAACATCCCTACGATGAGCAAAAGACATGTCATAAAATACGTCTTAGGGATGTCCCAAAGACGTCTCTAGGACATCCTTAATTTTTTGCCCGCTAATAGGAATTTTTTGAAATTTTCAAATGCAAATACTGAGCATAAGGTTAATACTGAACCGATTTCAAATTTTGTTTTTATTTTTGTTGCGGTAACCCACACATTTCTTCACCCTCAGCATAACCGATTCGATTAATTTGAGCATTTTCAATTCCCTGCATCCTACCTAAGACTAAATAAAAAAAATTGGTTTTTAAACTGAGAGTAAGCGAACAAAGCGTAATACATTAATTTCTTGGAAAAAATGAAATAATGATTTAATGACATCTGATCTTTCAAGTAGAATATTAAATAATAAACGTTACCATCATTACATACGGCTAGAAGCCTTGTTTAAATTATCTAACCAGTTTCAGGGCAATTTTACAGAACTTTTCGATTTGCAACTTAAACCTTTTTTTAGAGCACATTTTTTATATTTGGTACACACATTAACACACTCAAGTCCCAACAAAAACTGTATGCGTGATCGATTTTTACTTGACGGCGTGGATAGTACGCTTTAAACCTCAGCTTTACTGCGCAAAATTAGTGAGAAATTATACAGCTTACAGTGTGCATTTTCCCGTGCAGAATAGGAATTTATTTGCTTCAAATATCAATCTCTATTAACGTAAGAATAATGACTTATTTTTTTCATAAAAGTTGCTCTATATAGTTTAATTGACAGCTGCGATATCGGTTATACAATGTTTAATTTGAATGTGCTTCAGTTAAAATTGAAATTGTCTATCGATCGCGTTTTTGGATAAAATTTTTAAACTGCTCTAACTAACTAAAAAAGAGGTACATTAATTTGAGTAGTCGCGATTAATTCCTCTTCATAAGACAAATGAACTTAAAAGATGAGAAATAAACCAAATTTGACCGTGTAAATTTCATAGAACAAAATAGTACGAAATTGAATAATTACTGAAAGTTGGTCACATGTTTTCATGGTCGTGTAGCTATTTGCAGAATGATAGCGCATATGCGAGATTTATAGGTTCATTTCACATATATACCTTATATTTTTTCCAATTATTAATACAACAAAATATTTGACGGCGCCCCTATAACAATTTGAAGATATTTGATAATTAACTGAGTCACAAGCCTATTTTTAAAATTATCATTTTCTAATTACTAGATTATTGTAGCCTATTCAATATTTCTTAAAATTGAGAAAACCTACTTATTCTTTAGAAGCTACGCTTTAAATTGATATAATTCAATATTAGTATAGGACCGGCGAAGGTATGGTTTTCGCGACTAACAGTCAGCGCTTTTTCGACGTCTACACCGCCCTTTCGGCTGCTTCGCGCGCAGCCACATGCTCTTGTTCGCGCGTCAATGATATCGGGAATGGGTTTAAATTCGAAATAAATATTAGTTCAAAATTATATTGTTATTAATATTGAATGTTTTTTTTGATAAATAATAATTTGTTGATGTGCAATAGTTAAAAATGCTATACAATTTTAAAGAATCCAATTTCCCTGGTAGTTTAACAATCAGACATTTATTTTGCTAAATAGTAAATATAAAGTTGTGCTGTGGTACAATCAAAATTATAAAAAACTAGGTATTTTCTTTTTTCTACCAGGTGTATACATATGAAACCGGTATTGCCATCTAGCGGCCAGTAGGCACACTTGTAGGCACTGTCGGAACTTACCATTTGTGCTAATTGGCG
>NC_046663.1:97335256-97345435 GCF_010883055.1 Belonocnema kinseyi | reverse complement strand
TAATATTGAATTATATCAATTTAAAGCGTAGCTTCTAAAGAATAAGTAGGTTTTCTCAATTTTAAGAAATATTGAATAGGTTACAAATTATTAACGGTCAAAGTTGGTGAAAAATGTCGAATTTTCAACTTTTGAAAATTCATAACTTTTGAAATATGTATTTTACGAAAAAGTTACAAGGAACATTTTCGTCTTAAAATGGGTCATATTATCTAAAAAAAAATTGTCCAGATCGAAAAAGTCTTTTTTTCAAAATTTGTTTGAACAATTGCGATTTAAACAAAACGTACCACTTTTTCGAAAAAACGCCGGGTATATTCGGATTCAGCGGCTCAAAATACATAAGAATCATACCTTTTTATCCTTGGACATATTATTGCATACGGCAGCATTGCGCGCTCCCGGACTATCGCTTCGCTCGGGCAGCTAACTTCACCCACGTGTTATCATTACCTGGGTTGACAAAACTTATAAAATGAAAAATTCGCAGTACCCAGGGCAGTGTCTGAATAAACTAATAAGTATAGCGCATTATAGAAGGGAAAATCTAACTTCAATGTTTTCTTTCAGCTGGGGTCCAGGTCGGGGGAGTTATTTTCAAAATTTAGAGATATCTCTTGAGGAAAGATTTAGAAGCCAGTGGTGTATCGAAAACTTTTGTAATTTGGCGTTATCTGAGGTTGTACTCTGCTGCAGAACCCTATCTCACTGAAAGATTAGATCTGAGTTTTAAAAGAGGTTTTGTACAGTTGCACCTTCATAACAAACACCCGAAGCATATTCATTTAAATTCTGAAAGATACAAATTACCTGACCTGGACAGGTACCTTTTTTGATCCCAGGAAGTTTAAAATTTCCACAATTTTTTATGTAAATCTTCAAAGTTTAAGGATGTTTAAGTTTTTTTTCCAAGAATCTCAGGAGACAGTGGGCCTCGAGAAATTTTGGAGAGATATTTTATGTAATAATCCACTGTCTAATATTAAGAAATTTGTCAGAATGATTAAAAGAATGCTTCAAATTACAGAAGGTGATAATAGCCTAACATAAGAACCCAAAATAGCGGGTACACTATTATTGTAATCGTTTTCTGTATTTAAAAATGCTAAATGCGTAACTATTTTAATGTATAATATTGTCATCTATAAAGGTTCTTTATTTAAATGGTTATTTTCTGTGTGCAGTACACAGTATTGTCTCAGTAAATTATATCTATATTTTAAAGATATGTAATTTTAAACTTTTTTTCAGAGTTAAATTTGAAAGATTTAGGATGAAAAAATGTTTAATCTGAACGATTTGCAATTTAAAATTCTTCCATTTTTAAGATTTACAATTCAAGATTCATTAATTTGGAATGTTTATGGTTTTAAATTATGTATTTGTACTCGCTTTTTTGGAATACATAGTTCAATTTTGAAGATCTACAATGAAAAATTCTTTAATTTCGAACATTTAAAATTAGAATTTATTCAATTTTGTAGATTTCCAATTCAAAATTCTTCCATTTTAAAAATTTACAATTGAAGATTAATTAATTTAGAATTTTTATGATTTAAAAATGTGCAATTATTGAGGTGTTTTTAGAATAAGAAGTTGAATTTTTAAAATTTACAATGAAAAATTCTTTAATTGTGAACATTCAAAATTAGGATTTATTCAATTTTGTAGATTGGCAGGTCAAATTTACTCAAATGTTGATTCATTTTTTGAAAATCTGTACCATTTTTTACATATGTAACATGTGTGTTCTTATATAAAAAAAGAAGTGTTAATTAAGATGACTCTGATCTAGTTCGCTCGCAAGTTTGAGCGCGCTCGGGGCGCGCATTTGTTGGTTCTCGCGCTTCGCGCTCGAGAATATATATTTTTCGCGTTTCGCGGTCGATTTTTGTATTTCATTTGTGCACAGGCATTTGAAACTAAAGGTCAAAGCATCGATAACTGTATTTTAATGATTGTGAATTGTCTTTTCTTAAAGCTCCTTAGGCTTTAACGAATACCTTCTCATCACGTAGCTCATGCTTCGCACTCCATTTTGTCAAAAATGGGGACTTTTCTACATTATGATCAACACTATTATATCAAATGTATATTACATTTACTTTGTACCTCGGCCTGGGATTGCTTATGCAGATATTATAAAATAAATTACGAATTATATGTATGTTTGTTCCTTATTTTGCATTCCATATTATTCTGAGCTACCCTGAAAAATATACATCATTTCAATAAATATATTATATTACAATTTATAATATGCATTGGTATCAAGACAGACGAATTTTTATTGTCTTGCTTTATCCTAGCATAAAGTGGTTCTAAGCAAATTTCTAAATATAATATAGGCGAAATATTTTTTTAGAATAAAATGTTATCGTAGCCTGTGCCCTCTTTCGAAAAATTTATTTTTATTTTTAATATATTTTTATAAAAAGAGTTCATAACAAACTTTTATATCCTTTTTTGTTGAAGAACTTTTGTCTTTTCATTTTTTGCCTGTTGTGTCGTTTTTCCAAAAAGTTTGATTTTTAATTTTTTTTCTTACCCTATGTTATGATAATCTTGCAGGGATTTTAAAAAGAAACCTTTTTCTTTTCTAGCCTTTTTTATGTCCTGCTTTGTTGGCTTAAAATGTTCATTTTCGTTTGTTTTTTTGGTTTTAGAAAATTTTATAACTCTGACAACACGAACAATCGTACATAAAATTTTTAAATCTTAAAAAAAATCAACTCAAAATATTGAAAATGCTCTAAGTTTTCGATTTTTTATCCAGAATAGCTGATTAACGAACTCGGTCTTTCTTTTTTGTCCCTAAAACTCTGAACCAAAGCACAATCCAATCCGGCTAGTCATTAAAAAGTTATCACGTATATAGAAAAGAACGACAAAAATATTTTATAATATATTTACAAAAAAGCCAGGGTGTTTAAAAGTACCGAAAATTAAAAATTAAAATAATTAATTTGTTTACCCATCATCTAGTCAGTCTTTTGGGGCCTTAATTGGGTCCTGGATGGCCCGTCAGGACCAACAAGTTTTCTAAGTGTCCCAAATAAGTATTCTTTGTACGTTTCCTAAAAGAGACAGGGTGTTTAACAGTATAAAAAATGAAAAATAAGTAAAAAAAATTTTTTTCTTCTTTGTCTAGTCAGTCTTTTCGGTCGTAATCGTCATGAACAAAAATGTTCTATTCATGAAACCCAAATATGTTTGGCATATTTCCAAAAAGGCCGGGGCGTTTAAAAGAATCGAAAATAAAAAATAAACCCTGAAAGAAAATTAATTTTTTCCTCATCATCTAGCTAGTCTTTACGGGCGCTAACAGGGTGCTGGCTTACATATGAGGACCAAAAGTTCGTTTAACTTTTGAGCGCGAATATTTTTTTTGCACATTTAAAAGAAAAAGGCATCTTTTTGCTTTTCGTTTTAACTGCGAATTCGATTTCACTGAATTCTTTTTTCCTCTCCTGTAAAATTTCTATTTTGTCCCTTACCTCCTTATGATCTGCCACCCTTCAACCCTTCTAGAAATAATCAATTAAGATCAATAAGAAACAATAGAGTTAATATCTCAATCCTTCCGACGCGTGTTTCTTAATTGTGCCAAAACGATTGACAGCGATTGAGCATTTTTAATTTCCATTTGTTTCCAGTCGAGTACTTGGAATTCGGTACATGATAGCAGCACTTTCGTCTGGCGGGAATTATTTAAAGACGGTTATTCACCTTTTTGAAATAACATACATTTTAAACAGTATATATTACGAAAGGAAGTAACTAAACATTTTCTAAATAATTCTTACGAGATGAAAGTGGTGCTATGATAAAAAATGTGTTCGTAGTATATATGTTGAAAATATAAAGTCAGATACACGATAAAAATAAAAAAAGTTGATTTTATATTAGTGAAAGAAGCAAAATTGTTTTTTAAATGAATTATTCGCCCTTGTATTATTGATTGAAGTTAACATTTCATAAATAGTTCTAGGGTTTAAAATCAGTTGACATTTAAAAAAAAGCAAACGAATATTTTAAAAACGTGAAACTTCAGAAAAGCAATTGAAATATTATTTTATTATTTAAAAAATGTCAGGCTGTTATCAATTCAATAAATTTAAAAAATTAAAAATACTATTAGAGATAAAAGACTTTTCAATCAGAAAGAGGTGTCAATTTTTAATTAATTGTCTTTATTAACACATAAATTCATCTTAGAACAACAAATTTTTTATTAATTCAACTTTCTAAATAGTAAAGTAAATTTACATCAATTTTTGTGGTGTTATTTTCTATAGGCCTTAGAATTAGTGAATCACTTCCCTTCTAGCAGTAATGATTGACGTACAACCAACTTAGGATTCACTTTCTTGTTGAAAAAAATGTATATCAGACAATAAAACTCAAAGTTTAAGTTTTTAAAGCTAAACAATTTTTATTTAAAGTATTTAAGACTAAATTGAAAATTAAATCTTTCAAAGTGGAAATATATAATTATGTATTTAAAATGCGCAGTCTTCAGGAAACTTTAAATGCTTTAATTATAATTAAAACATTAAAACCAGCCTGTCACTTTGTTTATTTAAAAATTATGCCATGCGAAATTTAAGTATGAAAAATGTACATTTTTAATCTTGTTTCGATTTGATTTAAATAAGTAAAAATTTAGAGACTTAAAAAATAACATTTTTGAATTCGGGCTCGTAAGCTGCTTAATTTCAAACTTAATAATTGCTTAATTTTTGAATTTTAAACACAGTTTCAAAAATTTTGAAGATTTAAAATTAAACTCTTAGTATTTGACATGCTGAAATGTAGAAAAACGTCCATACTGTTATATGAGAGTTTATGAAATTATTAGATAAACAACTGGATATAAACAACGGAAATAAACTTTTGATTAGACTATAGAATACAAAATTTGACCAAAATTATAGAAATGTGTGGCCATAAATTAGAATATTCCTGACAGGAGAGAAGATAAAAAAAATGTCTGTGCTTGGGGAATAAAAAATAGTTGTTGTGATAATCACGCATTATCAAGCTTGAAACTTTTTAATTACATGGATCCTTCTGATTTAAACATTAAAAATTGAATATTTTAAATATTGGATTAAAAATATTGGACAAGTCCGAGTTTCAAAATATTGGCGCCATCCTACGTTCTATAATGATTCCAATCGTTTTCAATTGGGTATATATTATTCTGAGTCAAAGGTTAAGTTCTCACTACATATAATTTTTATATTACTATCATTATTTATAAGTGGTTGTTTGCTCTTTCAAATAATTAAATTTCAAAGATATCAATATCACACTATATTACTGTCACATCGTGAAACGGCATGATTTTTGGATGTTTCTTAACCCAGACACTATCGACTTTTCATTCGGTTTACCGCCTAAACAAATGTTATATTTGTTTTTAATTGAGATTTTTGTTAAATTATTAAAAATCTAATTTCTAACCAATAAACTCATGCGCGTCATGTATGTTATAAACGAAAACTGCAGAGGGCGCATTGCATGTAAAAGCATTTACTCAGTTCAATACGATTGGGAACAATTGATACCATTAGCAACAATTTAAACCGATTTAACTTTTGATCACTCTTAATCTTTGTAAATCGTGTCCAATCGATTATTTTTAGAAGGGAACTGTCTGGCGTTATAGTAGCTCTCCAACACTGGCGCTAGATTATTTTGTCCAGGCTAGCGTTTGACACATACAAAAAACTTCATTTCTACTCAGTACCATAATAGACTGTCTTGACAGTGCTACATGAGCGGTCAGGGCGGTCTATCCGCCTACACAGAAAAAAGAGGATTTGAGCAATTAGCATAAATTGCCATTTTTACAAACAAAAAAATTGACGGAAATCATCAAAAGTGCGATTTTTATTTTTAATTTTTGCCACTCTCTTGACATTATTATGCAATTCATTTCTTAAAATAACTATTCAAATCATAACTTTCGACGAACAAAATAGCTGAAAATACTATTTTCATGAAAGGATAAAGTGTGTTCAGTAACACACACCTTATTTCACAGCAATTTTTTACTAAACGAAATAGCAAAAATTGCAATTTAAAAACATTGTAAGTAGTGCAACAGTTTACTATCGGGAATGATAGTTTTCATATTCATTTATACCTTTATAACATGACAAGAAAGACAATTTGAACATAGCATTCTCCAGTACTATTTTTAAATACTTACCTAAATAATGATCTACAAAATACTACGTAGACATAGTAAAAATTGTAAAAATTCGATAAATCATGTTGTCTACCATTTTACATGGCATTAAATAGAAGGTTGATTTATATACTGAAGCGTATAATTTACAAATAGTAAAGTGTAGCATTTAGAAATGGCAAACTTTACCAGACAGAAGTACCAAGAAGTACAAAGGATTGCGAAGGAAAGAACCGTCGAATGCTGAAACAAGTGACGTTGTTCGTTTCGAAACAGCCGAAAAAAGTGACGCCGTTAATCGAATGCTTGACTAGGATTGACATGCAAGGCAGGTGTGGTTTTTATTTAGAATTTTGTAACTGCGGGGATTACAGTCTTTCGTCTCGTCTTCCTGCGTTTTCTCGTGTTTCTAAAATCCATTTCTTTTACCTATTTTCAAACAAATTCCTCTTTTTTCCCTTATATCTTAGTGAGGGTGTTCTATTTTCGAGGCTATTTTTTATGTTACTACAAAGGAAGTACACAGAGACACAGGGATTTTTGAAAATTTCGAAACCTCTGAAAATGGACGCCTTTTTTACAACACAAATTTCTAACTTTTTTTTGAGCTAGTGAAGGGTTTCAAATTTCAAAAAAAAAAAGTATTAAAAAATGACTCGGTATTCCAAATATTTCGAGTCGTTCTTACCAAAACTTTTTATAACACGACGTTTGGGAAACGCGTTTAAACATAAATGATAAGTGTAAATATTGCTACTTGTATCGATAAATCTAGCTTTAGAAACTGCTTAGTTATGTAAATCGAATAAATTGTTCTATTTTCGAGGTTTTGTTGATTTTTATAAGAAGTATCCAGATCAAAAAGATATTTTTGATGTTGACTGAGAACTTAAAAGATCTGGACGATGGAAAATATTATTATAATTCCATATTAATATGCTAAAAATATATGATCGAATTCATTTCAAATCAGGCAGGTTCTACACTTGAAATGAAAGAACCTCTCGGTGATGAAACACGATGTTTTTCAGAGGAAATAAGACGATACGTAATTTTCCGATTTGTAAAATTTTTTTTGAAAATGTTATGCGTATTTGAATTTTGTGCTTTATTTAAAAAAAATGCAATTTTTTTTAAACCTCTATAACTTTTGATCTCATTGTGATATTTATTATTTTATGTTTGATTATAATAAAGTTCATGATCTTCTTTCTTAATCCACCAGAAAACTAAAAAAGGTACAAGTTGAAAAATTAGAAAAAATGTAAAGGTGGGTTTTTTTGAGAATATTGAATTTTAATTTTTTCCATTAAACTGCTGTCATTTTGTTAATTTTTTATCCTTTTTAAATTTTCTAGTGGATTACGAATTTTTGTAAAAACAAAGCAGGAAATTCAAAAACTTATAATTTCAAAAAAAATTTTTTTTGCAGATAGGGAAAATACGTATCGCCTAATTTCATCTAAAAAAGAACATATTTCGTCTCCGAGAGGTTCTGCAATTTTAAGTGTAGAACCCTGTCTGGTTTGAAATAAGTTTATTCATATTTTGTAATAACAACTAATTGTTTAAAGTATCTTCGTTGTATAAAGCTTCACTGGATGCACATATATTATATTAATTTCAAATAATATCAGAAATAATGAACATTTTTCAATATTTTGTTCTCAATTTACAGGGAAAGTTATGTAGAATTGCAGTAACTTATGGGCATACTTACTTTTTGTAACTTAAGCTTCTTTTGCAGAATGCAAGACAATGGATAAATTAGTCCAATTCTATATAAATTTACTTTTAACACGAGCTTCAGAATATTGAACATGTTTATTATTTTAGGTGCTATTAAAAATTTAATAAAGCATTATACCTTAAAATATTTTTGTAACAGCTTCTAAGAAAATGTTCTTAGTGACTGAGAAATGTACACTGTTAAAAATTTCGTTGGAAACTTCCACTACATCTATTGGAAGCTTATTTCCGAAACGTAAGGCAACGTTAGAATACATAATGTTGTAGTTTTCAAATGCTGGCATTGGAATGGTACCTCACATGTATTGGAATTTTATAATAGAAGTCCACTAGCCAGTAACACTTCTGTATCATACGTGCGGCTGGATATCTCGACACCCGTTGAAGCAAAAAATGTAAAAAAAAAATTAAATAAGTTCTCAGAACATTTGTTCCTGGCAAAAAAAAGGTTTTGTGACGGAGCCAAAACTCGTATATTGCACATGACGCGCGTATTTAGGGAATTCAAGGAATTCATGGAATTCCTGGAATTTACGCAATTTATGTAACGACCGGAATTCACAAATTTCATGGAATAAGCGGAATTCGTTGAATTCGAGGAAATCACGGTATGTACGGAATATAAGCAATTCAGGAGATTTAAAGAATTTCCACGATTTACGGAATTCGTGGAATTTACGGAATTCATGTAATTTACGGCATTCAAATATTTTATGGAATAAAATATTCATTAAATTAATTAATTAAATTAATTAATTAAATTAAATTAATTAATTAAATATTCATTGAATTCATGTAATTAAAAAAATTCACGGAGTTTATGGAATTCGCTCAATGCGCAGAATTTATGCAATGGGCGGAATCCATGGAATTTACGGAATTCAACGAATTCACGAAGTTTATGCAATTCAAGGAATTCACGCAGTTTATGAGATTCACGCAATTTGCGGAATTTAAGCAATTCGTTAAATTCTCAGAATTTAGGAATTCAAGAATTCACGAAATCCAAAGATTCACCGAAATCAAGGAATTCTCAAAATTTAAGAAATTCTTGAAATTTACGGAATATATAAAATTCATGGAATTTCACAAATTTCTTAAATTACATAATTTCCTTGAATTCCTTGATCTCTTTCAATTCCATTAATTCGCTAAATTCTTCGAATGTCATGAATTCCCCGAATTCCTTGAATTACGCAAATTCGATGATTACAGTGAATTCTGCGATTTACTTAAAATCCAAAAGTTCCATGAATTCCATTAAGTTTTTATCATTTTTGTAAATTCCATGAGTTCCATAAATTCCGTGAATTTCATGAATTCCGTGAATTCCATCAATTCCTTAAATTTCGTGAATTTCATAAATTCGACGAATTCCGTGAATTCTGCAAATACATTGAATTGTGTGATTTCCTTGAATTCTGCAAATTCCTTGAAATCTATGAATTGCTTGAATTCCGTCAAATTCGTGAATTCTTAAAGTCCATATATCCCGAGAATTCAATCAATTTCGTGAGTTCCTTAAATTGCATGAATTCTGCGATTTCCGCGAATTTGGCAAATTTCATTAATACCGTAAATTCCTTGAATACCGCGAATTCATGAATTAGCAAATTCCATCAATTGCGTGAATCCTGTGAATTTCGCGAATTCCTTAATTCCTGTGAATTCCTTGAATTTCATTAATTCCGTGATTTCTTTGTGCACAATTTTCGTTTTAGAAACGCTCTCATACATGTATGGGAATACCGGACGGTGACCTTACGATTTACAACACCTACAATATATGCATTGCAATTTTGACATTTCAATACCATGTTTGCTATTTTACCTTACGCTTGTATTGTAGAAGTCTTGTAGAACTGTTGTAGAATTACAAACATTTTTAACAGTGTAGTAATGCAATTATTTAGGCAAGGCGAAAAAACGCTGAATGTATATTCTGAAAGTTGCCTCCACGTGAGCAGAATTTTAATTAATAAGGTCTACTGATAATAATTGACCACAATAATGACATAGAACGTGAATATCTAACAACCAGTAAATGTTGACAAATGATCAGTGTATCTTTCAGGAATAAACTACTGATTCTCTAGTAACTATTATACTGTTCTTATAGATATAATCACGTTCTACCAGGTGTATACATATGAAACCGGTATTTTTTCAAGAAAAAAACACATTTATTTCAAGAGAATGATAACAAATATTTTATTCAAAGTATGCGCCCT
>NC_046663.1:97322968-97335156 GCF_010883055.1 Belonocnema kinseyi | reverse complement strand
GCATGCTCTCCGTAAGCTTCGACAAGCATTCGATGAGATTCTATCGCCGATTTATCCAAATGGAAACAGAAAATTAATGCTCCCCGCAAATCGTTGTTTGAACAATTCGTTAGAACATGCTAATCTGTACGGCTAACATCACTATTTTTTAATAGCAAATTTCGTGATCTTAAGAGATAATGTTAAGGTTGTTCAAATGTCTAATATGTAATTTTAAATAGTAATTTCCGTCACTCTATTTAGGCTAGAAATGGACAATATAGGAAGAATATTCTACTATTTTAAATAGCTCATTGCCTCTTGTTAGTAGAACCGATATAGCTTCAAGCGACAAGTTCCACAAAAAAAACGCTAGTGTTAAATTTGTTGCACCTCAAATTTCGTTGGTCTCCGAATGAACATTTAAGAGAATTTTCATCCTCGAATTTATTCCTCTAAACGTAGTTGCACATCTGGGCATCTAGAGGAATGTATCATTTAGAGACTGTATTTTGGCTCATGCCGAGAGTTGTTGAGTGCTGAACTGCGCTGTCAGCCACCTGAACACCTGCCAAAGCGACTATTCGCTTTGCGATATTAGACTGAACACTTCTTAATAACGAAACTAATTGGAATAATATCTACCTAATGTTCAACTTTCTTTCATTTAACAGTGCATACTGGTCACTTAAAATAAAATTATAACTTCCTAATGCAACTTCCAAATGTTAGATTAGTCATGGCCGTCGACGTTTAAACTAAACCCGGGATGCATAGAAAAAGTCATGACCATCTACATATACAATTAGGTATTTTCACTTCAATCACCAGCTAAGTTTATTTTGTTGAATACAGAAAATCAAGAGAAAATTTCTTCGAGCGCCCAGTCATCAATTTCGTTGCAGACGGTCACGACTTAGATTTTACATTTCGGCTTTGCTGGTTTTAAAGTCATGTAGGTTTTGTCTAACCTAAGATTTGGATATTACATCACGAGAAGTACCATTTTTATTTCAAGACACTAATAGTCACTGGTAAATGGGAGGAAATTAAAAGTTAGGTAATTATTATCATAACTTAGCTGCTTACTAAGATCTATTTCACCCAAATAACGCCCGACAAAATTATTTTGACAGGTGACTGACAGTTTGTAGACAACAATTCACGTTGCTCTAGATGAGAAAAAACAGTCTCTAAATGATGCTTTTCCCCTAGATTTTCAAAATGAATCTGTGCGGCTCAAATTGGTTGCAACTCAATTGAACATCGATTTTGTTGTATTTCGGAGGATCGGCGATTTTCGGTGTCTGAAAGAATGTCGTTGTCGGTTGTATATGCGAAACTTTCGGATCGTTATGTTTCTACTCTTCTTTCGGGTTCCTCATGTATTTCTGGAATGATTGTGTATGAAGGACACACAGAAAAACGTCGATCCTCCATTGTACACCGAAATCGGTGTTCAAGTGAGTTGCAACAAATTTGAACCACACAGGTTCATTCGGAGAATCTAGGGAAAAAGCATAATTTAGACACTGTTTTTTCTCATCCAGAGCAACGTGAAGTGTCATCTACAAACTGTCAGTCACCTGTCAAGATGATTTTGTCGGGCGTTATTTGGGTGAAATAGATGTTGATAAGCAAGTAAGTTATAATAATAATTACCTAACTTTTAAATTCCTCCAATTTACCAGTGACTATTAGTTTCTTTGAATAGAAATTGTACTTGGCGTGATTTAATAACCAAATCTTAGGTTAGTCAAAACCTACATGACATTCAAACTATCAAAGCCGGGATGTAAAAATTAAGTCGTGACCGTCTGCATTTTAATTGATGCCTGATCGTTCGAAGAAATTTCCTCTAGATTTTCTGTATTCAAAAAAGTGAAGTTAGCTGGTGGTTGAAATGAAAATACCTAACTGTATATGTAGACGGTCATGACTTTTTCTACGCGTCCCGGCTTTAGTTTAAATATCGACGGCCATGACCAACCTAACGTTTGGAAGTTGCATTAGGAAGTTATCATTTTATTCTAAGTGACAAGTATATACTGTTAAATGAAAGAAAGTTGAAAATTAGGCAAATATTATTTCAATTAGTTTCCTTATTAACAATTATTTATTCTAATATCGCAATGCGAATAGTTGCTTTGACAAGTGTTCAGGTGGCTGTCAGCGCGGTTTAGCACTACACAACTCTCGGCATTGAGCCAAAATTCAGTCTCCAAATGATACTTTCCCCTAGATGACCAGATGTGCACCTACGTTCAGAGCAATACATTTGAGACTTGAAAATTGTTTCAAATGCTGATTGGGAGGCCAATGAAATTTGAGCTGCAACAAATTTAACACCAGCGTTTTTCTGTGCAAAGTTTGTAGAGGTGGTGCTTTTGCTGCGATTAGAGAGTGTAAGAGGTCTTTACTTTTCTCGTGATAAGGTGACAGCATAAATTTTGTTTTCGGCTTTCCTTTGGTATGGTTGAATGTGATCCATTTTGATGGTACTAGGTCAATATCGGGAATTCCAGTTCTTGGACTTCTTTTGATAAATTCAACCAGTATAAAAATACCAGAATTTTTTCTTCAGATTAAACATTCAACGAAAATATGCCGCGTTTAGAAACGATAGGTCAGTGCTTGTGATTGAGCACTGACTAACCAAAAAAATCACGTGATTAGTGGATATTCGTGCACAATTCAAATCTGGTTCCACTAAAATTGGTCTTGCCTGTGAATTTCTTTTACATGAATTTGCAAAGCAGATAGTAATAAAAAAAGTTATGTATAAAAAAAATTACGAATGCGGTTTAATATAAAAAATTTACATAAGAAAAGGATTTTCATGGAAGAGTTTTCAAGCAATTATGCATGCTTTAAAAAATTGTTTCTCTTTTTTTTTAACGAAATAGTTCAATTGAATCATTTTAGATAATTTGCACAAATTAATATAAAATTCATATGATTAAAGCTAAATAAATACAAACATCATTTTTTCACACGTGGTACGTGCGAGATACAATGACCTAACCTATGAACGTCATTTACATCGTTACTTTCCTAATCTGCTGAAAGGTTTATTTTATTTTGAGTACTTACCCCTATCAATTTAACACAAGAAAAATAATTCACTAAAATTTTCATTAATTTTTGAAAATAGTACAAAAGTTTCCGAAAATCGTCCAAAATTTTATTTGCAGAGTTTGCACAGTCAGAACGAATGAGTTCAGGTCCAGAAGAAACGAATATTTTATGCCTTAAATTTTTTGCGTTAAATATTACCATGTCAGATTTTTCATTTGTTTTTATAATAAAAAACAATGATTGTCGATCGTGTGGATTATTTAGGGCCTAAGACAATCCAGTCCAGGGCCGCGGCAATAGGTCGCTTATTATAGAAGTCATCTTAATTACAAGGACTGCCATATTCGGACCACAAGATAGGTTCTAACGGGGGCCATCCTAATGAGGGTAAGCTTTTGGGTCCCTAACAATGCCTCAATATTTTTAGGGACTATTAGGGCAATTTCTACACGGGTTAGTGGTCATGTTTACCATTTAACATAGAACTAGTGTCTTTTTAGAGTTCAAATCATTTATGCATAAATGGCACTCTTCGCTCTGTTTTCAAGTGACAATGTAGCATTCTCTCTTTTGCGTGTATTCTGTCCCCGAATAGTTCCACGATAATTTTCTACATGGAACATGGTCGGGGTGGGGAGGGGGGGCATCTTATTACGATTTATTGTTACATGAGGTGTGGAGGGGTAAAAATTGGCAATGTAATTATGTGTTCCGTAATTTATGTATGGCTTCTCACCCAAAGACGGTATTAGATCACGGCATTACGCATCTATTTGTCGGCCAAGACTAATTGCATTTAGTAGGAGGCAATACATCACGAGGCAAGACCCGCAAAAGTACACCTCATGTGAATTATTGCGCAGTGGATCTCTTTATCGCTTTTCGCGACGTCGCCTTTAGTCTTGCTGTTGCACTTTGCCGTCGGTAGCTCTTTCTACTGCTCGTCAGACTCATGTATGTACTCGTAGTTAAGTGCACATGGAACCAAATAGATGAACCTTTTCTCCAAAGCATTCTCTTTAACCCTTCGCGGTTCAGTGCCTTCGCTTTTATTCGATCCTGAATCTTGAATCTTGATGCATGAAACTTGCCGACGGCTGATTTATTCACAGACAAAATAGTTTGGGGAAATAGTCCGCCAAATTTGAGTAAAGCTGGGAGGTAGAGGAATTGTGGGAAACTTTCAAATGCAGTTGCGCAAAACTTTCGTGTAAACTAGATTGCAATATTACAAGAGTGAATAGAATTACAAAAAATACAAGGTATTGCATATGAGGACAAGATTACACCAAATTGCATGTTGTAAACTCACATGAGATTACCCAAGAATACTGGGATTGCTAGCGATTGCATAGAGAATATGGGATTATAAAATATTAAAACTCAAATATAGCCAGGCTGATATTATAGTTGTTCAGGCTGATTAGCCTGAATATAAATAACAATTGGTAGGTGAATCTTTTTAAATATCTTTTTCTGTTGTGAAATATCATAAAAAAATTAATGTTATTACATAAGGGAAATTTAACAAAATAAGTTTACATTTTTTTAAATATTTGAATTTTTAAAAGTATAATTTAAATAATTTTTTTAGCGGAAAAATAGCTATGACTGATTAGTTGTTGATGAAGAAGTAGTGCCCAACCAAGCAGCATTCCATGCAATCTAACGAGTACTTAACAATTTTTTAAAATTTATATATATATATATAGTACATATACAAAAACTTTAATTAAAAATAATAACAATATAAATTAAGTTAATTATTCAAAGAATACTGAAATTTTCAATCCCTTTAGTATTTTCACAAAAATGCTTGTATAATACAAGATTTTTGAATATATAAAAAATTCTAAGATATGCACTTCATTCTGAAAATGTTGTATACTATAGAGGAATTTAAAAACTTCAATTTTTTCAAAGTTCTGAGATCAAGTAAAAGTATGTATAGGTTTTTAAACATTGGACTAAATAACTTAATTTTTCTTTGTATTGGATTTAATAGGCCTGAATCCAAATTTTGTACAAGAATTAGTAATATACCAGTGGATTCAGAAAACTTTACAGACAAATGTATTTTTTATCAGAATTTGCGAAGATTTTTTTCTGACCAGCTGAAGTTATTCTTCTTACTCGCTGTTTCCCTCTAGTTCATGTGTAGAACACTATTTAACCCATAAAATATAAAAAATGTAGTAAAAAATACAAGGTTTGCCGAACCCACTCCGATTGGTTAGGGGTTGACAGGATGCGGGTTCCACATGAGTTAGAGGATTGAAACTTTTTTTGTAGTCTTATGACATCTAATTCCATCATTATCAGCAAAAAATTAGGATTTTGAAGTAAGTGTATTTTCACCGAATTTTTAAAATCTTAGGCGTAGAAATGAAGTAGGTTCAAAATTAACTACACGCATGAAACTTTTGTTGTGAACATTTGGCCTAAAAATCTGCTATAATCAGCAACAAAATTTCCCGTTTTCAAATTAACATATTCTTAAAGAATATTTGAAATGCTAGGGTATGAATTGGGGTTGGTTCTATACAGCCTAGATGTTGAATATTTTTTGAACATTTTTGGTGTTAAATCTTGGCATCAAATGTTGCTAATATCAGTAATAGCATTTCAGTTTTTTAAGCTAGTTTATTTTTAGATCATAATGCTCTTGAGTTCATATTTATCTATCAATAAAGCAGGTATGAAGTATAGAAAGTAGCTTATGATACATGAGAGGAGGACAAGGAATGGAGAGATTAAAATATTGTAAGAGGAAAGAAAAACTGTTTGTGAATAAAGAGGTGCAGAATTATGGAAGTGGAAAGAAGTGAAGAGGAAAATTTAGATTATGAAAAAATGGAAAGGGTTGAAGGTACGTGGGAAGACTGGCTGAAAAAAAAGAATTAGAGAACGTGAGAGCTTCTCATCCAAGATTCTTGTTGCCGACATCTGGAGCAATCGAGGGTTCGTGTCCGCGCTAAATTTAGAAGTTTCACAAATATTGCTCGAGATGGCTTCAAATGTTAGCAACAGAAATGACTGAAAATGAGTAAAACTGTCTAATGGTTAGAATTCCTGTTCTAAAAAATTCATCAGTAAATTATTTTTCTTTTCCATTAAAATTGTAACTCAAATTATAAGCCAATCGAGAAATGGTCACAAATTTCGTTTTTTTCTTATCAATTTTTTGTTTAAGAAGCCCAAATAAAACGATAATATTAAGGAAGATGTATGCACGTTGCACACAGATGCGAGCATATAAATAACGACTAGAGATAAGCGACTCGACCAACGACGCGTAACGAACAAGGTGGCAAGGAGATTTCGTGTGGAAACCGCCAACGCGACGCTTCGCGCCGGAAATTCCCACGAGAAGCTCCCATCTCAGGAAATTGTTAGGGTTCCGACTCCACAGGAAACGGATCTTCACCGGTTGACGAGAGACACCGACGGTGAAGAATTCCTTCGGGATTTGCTGAAAATCCTGGTAAACTGGAATTAAGTAATTGCAGCATCGCTCCATGCTAAATAAAGAATGGTAGCTTGATTTTCCTTCTAAATTTGTTACGTTACGCCCACTGTGACGTACCACAACGAATGTTTACAGCAATTTATATTGACTTACAAGCGTGGTGACATTTGCGGAAATGATATATTATATCTAAGGATGTCTGACGCTCGTGATACATTTTTTATTGTTTTCCTAAATAAAGAATTTTTTAACTAAGTGTATCATCGGTTGAAATAAATACTTTGCAAATAAATATTACGGACACAGGAAAAAATGTTGTAAGCCTATCTGGGGCGCGTAACAGTGGTTCCGAAATTTATTTTTGCGGACAAATTCGTCCACAGGATATATTTCTAACCAATTTAAGATTTGTTAAGAAATAATTTTATTCTTGTTGTGTTTAACAATACTTTAAAAAAACAGCGGATAAATAAAAAATAGTTAATTTCAACGAAATGATCTTTTTTATCTCGAAAAGAATTTATTAAATTAGAGTTAAATCAGTTAGAACTAATAAGAGCGACCATTTGCACCATTTGCTTAGAATATTTAGAAATTATAAATATGATACAAATAAAATATGTTCAACAAGTTATTTTGTATAACATTTTTCCTATGACAAACTGATATATACTACTGCATGTGTTTAAATAAATTGTTTATAATAATTAAATACAAATTATAATATAATATTTGTGAGATCTAAGTCTGTCTTCATTGGTTCTGACAACAAATGACTAAGACAAAGAAACTAAATAATTTGTTTTCTGATGTTTGTGAAGAATTTAATGAAGATCCTTTCTGAAAAAAGAATCTTAAATCGATTAAAAAATATATCCTGTCGACGAATGTGTTCGAAAAAATCCATTTCTGGATCACTGTTCAAGTGCCTGTCGGATCTCGTGCTTCGTAATCAATTAAAGTATGTTCAAAACGCAAAATCTCCTATGTTAATAATAATTATGATAATAATGATGAAAACCCAGGTTTACTTGTTTAAGCTAATTATTATTGTTTAAGAAATATAAGGTAAAGGAGATGGCTCGAATATGGCACACCAACTCCTTTTCGATGGATTGCCGGCACTCTACAAATTGAAATTGAATGAATTCGGTCATTCGATAGGCTATTGAATAACGGTTCGAATCGTACGGTTGCTTTTTTCATATCATATGCGTTTCTTTTTAAAATAAAGATTTAATTAAAGTATAGTATCCACCGCAAAAATGCATAAAGTACATGAATACATAAACGCATTCTTATTGATATTCAGAAAGATGAATAATGTCTAATTGTGATTTTTTTGTCAAAAAAGTGTGCCAAATTTGAGCCACTGCCTACAAAATATTCATGTCTAAAAATCATAACCTCTAAAGAGAAGCGTCTCCATATCTCCTTTACAATACTATTTGACTAGCCTTACTTTACTAATGATAGCAACATTTATTAATCAAACTTCATTCACAAGATAATAAATAGACATTCAAGGCTCATCTGAAACGAACTCGAGGTCGACAGTTTTTATATTTTTTATCTCACGCTTCTAATAATGAACATCCATTAATGAAACTTACACTTTTTCCTTCTACACTAAAAAGCATTCTACTCTTACTATTACTAATGGAGTACACGCTTTAGTTTGTCAGAAATTCAGGTGTGCCGTATTCAAGCCCTATGCCATATTCGAGCCATCTCATGTATACGTTCTGAAATAAGGAAATATTGAATAATAAGCGACATAGTGTAAGAAGTTCGAAAAAACTAGACTTTTGACCACCATTCCTGTGAAAAGGCTCAATTGAATGATTAATATTGCTTATATCTATTTTTAAATATCTTAAACAAAAAATTCTACCCTCAACATTCTTTAATTGTGTTACCAATTGCAGAAATAAATAACTTTTTACGATTTAGAGGAAAGAAATGGTTTAAACAAATAGAACAAATAGAATTGATAAATATCCTTATGAAAAAAACATTTATCTCAGAATCTGTTGATTGTGTCATTAATTGCAGAAAATAATCACTTTTTACGCTGTACATGGAAAAAATAGTTTAAAGAAATGATAATTGTTTAAATAATTACAAAATATCATTAGAAAATATATTACTCTTAACGCCAACGGCGCGGCCATGTTAGCCGACTATTGGTACAATTTCCATTACCAAAATCGGGCCAACTATGGCAATTACACGAAACAAAATATCCATTAAGGCGAAACGGTAGGTTTGGCTGAGCACGGCAATGACTGCAGTGACATCTATAAGAAAATCGGAAATACAGTCTAGTGCCCCCTGGCAAGTATGAAGACAACCTCATACCCGAAAATTGGTAGGATTCGGTTGGTAAAATTTTTGACCTATTAGAAAGAGAAACTTAGCAACGAGAGAGATAGACAATATTCAACCATTTTTATTAAACCCTGTTTCTCGGCTTAGCTGCTCAGCTGAAGGGAAATATAGCAAATTGACAAATATCTCGCCTACACAATATGCGCGTGAAATATCAAATAATGTATTCGCATCCAATAAGAAAAAAAATTAAATTATTAAAATTGCGTTTATAAATTTCTATGCGCCCACAAAATCTGACTTTATGAACAAAACATGTTTTTTTGGTAATTTTGCAATTTATCAGGGTGAAAAATCGTAAAGCTAAAATCTAAAATATTTGAAAGTTTCATATTCCTCCAACTCGAATATTTAATTAAATTTTGTTCAATTTAATAATGTGTTGCTGTTCATATAATCGAAGTGAGAGCAATTTCGTATGTAATGGTCTTTTTACATTCACATCCTAATGAGAAGGTATTGGTTTTATGTAAAATTTCACTTTGTCGGTATTCATCAAATCTCCACGTTTTGAGACCCACTGAGTCAGAAAAAACGATTTTTACGAAGGCGTTTGTCTGTCTGTCTGTAGTCTGTATTCTGTAGGCACGATAACTTTCGAAAAATTTGTCAGATTGGATTCTGCTTTGGCACACTTTTTTAAAGTCTAAAAAGAATGAACCAGTTCGTAACCCAGCTATTTTCGATCAAAATTCAAAATGTGAACACGTTTTCAAAATGTTTGAAACCACATTTTTTCAACATTTCGAAATTCTATGAACGGTTATTCACAGTACTCAGAAACTTAAACAATTTATCCTTATGACTTTTTTCTATAAAATGAAAATTATCAGAGTTAGAGCATTTTCAACATAAAAAAAAAACGAACTAAAATGCACATTTCAAGCCAAACAACCCATGCTATGAAAAAAAGTCAAGAAAAGAAAAACGTTGATTTTTGAAAGCTCTACAAGGTGATCATAACAGCTTTTTTAATTTAATCGAAAAATTGAAAATTCAAAATTTGATCGTATCAAAACTTTTTGAAACTAAATTTTTTCAAAATTTCAAAATTCCATGTACGGTTATTCATAATATTCAGAAACTCAAACAATGTATTTCTATGACTTTTTTCTGTAAAAAAAATGATCAGAGTTAGAGCATTTTCAAAATCCAAAAAAACAAACTTTTTTAATTTGGTAAAAAAAGTTGAAAATTCAAAATTTGACTACCAAAAATGTTTGAAACCACATTTTTTCAAGATTTCAAAATTCTATGACCGATTACTTATAGTACTTTTTTAATTTGATCGAAAAGTTGAAAATTCCCAATTCGATCGTACCAAAAATAATGAAATATCCAAAAATTCCATTTTTTGGTCCAACTATGCAAGATACGAAAAAAATGAATGAGCTGAAATTGCGCTCCCTAGAAAGACCTACAAATTTCTAATAAATCACTTTTCGAAAGGACGCATAGATTTTGTTTTTAGTCGTAAAAAACAACTCTAAAAATAAAAAATAAAAATTTTTTGGACTAGCGACACAAGCTACGAAAAAAATATGACAAAACTTGTTCACGCAAAAAAGAGCTATAATTTTTGATAGGATACGTAGTTTTGGCTTTAGACGTAAAAAATAACATTCAAAATAAAAATATTAAATTTTCTTGAACAAACGACACAAGGTACAAACTAAAATTAACATACAAAAAATGTTCGCCGGAAAAGATCTATAAATTTATTATTATTCATTTTTAGATATAACGAGTAGATTTTCTTTCAATTGTAAAAAATAAGATTAAAAATTAAAAAATTAAATTTTTGGAAAACGGACAGAAAAGACGCGAGAGGACATAGGATCCTATATAGAACCCTATATATGTTCCTTTATTATACCCTATGCAGATGCGCAGTAGTTTTTATTTAATTGTAAAAAACAAGATAAAAAATTTTTTTAATTATAAAAACAAGGAAATAAGAAGATGCATATTATGAATTGTAATGGTATAAATTTATCACAATGATACATGTTTCAGCGCAGCTTAGAATACAATTTAAAGAAAAATAAGAAACGAATATAAAAATAATCATGATAAATACAATTTGCTCTTTATTTTGAAATTTTTGAATAAGCAATCCCAGGCAGAAGTACATAAAGAATGTATCATATTTGATATAAAAGTGTTGTATATAATATAGAAAAGTTGACATTTTGGACAAAATCGAGTGGGGCTAGAATGCACCTGTGTGACTGGTCACAGAAATAACTTTTGCTAAGGTTTCTTAGTCTGGTAAACCAACTAGCAAGATGGCGGATATTGAGGATCAAACAGTAGCATTAAACAATTGGGGAAACAAATTTGTTTAATAACACCTTAATAATGTAAACAAAATTTCATTAACGAATCCACTATTCGGGAAATTCATTACTAAAATACATTGTTCTTTTACGGAAACTATTCAAATTGCATTGAAAGTAATGTGCTGTCAAAAAAATCGACTTTTGCAACGTTTGCCTCCATGTTTAAAACAAATTTTATAGACAAATGCAAGTAACGGCAATTTATCCACTAAAATTCGTTCTGTTTTCACTGAAAGCACTTCAAGCTTCTGTCTCGAGCGCTTAGCAATCAAACATTCATAGATTCGTAAGAAAAATTATAAAAAAATTTTGTTTAATTATTATAACTATTACTAATAATTATTAAATGTATACGCAAGCCCCTTTAAATTTGAATTATTCTAAGTACATTTAAATCGTTTGAAAGTAAAAATACAAGAGTTGTAAATAATTATTTATATCGTTAATAATAATTATCAACAATTTATTAATTATTAATTTAATTATTAACAATATGTATTAATATTATATAAAAATAATATTTTATTATTAATTGTTACTTTTATACTCAAACCCTTTGAAATTTCAATTATTCGAAGTGAATTTAAATCCTTTGAAAATTCTCAAATTGTTAACCATCATTATCCTTCTGTGTTCATATTATGTATAAAAATAATATTTTATAAATAATAGTTACTTTCAGACTCATAACCTTTGAAATTTCAATTATTCTATGTTGACTTAAATCGTTTGAAAATTGACAATTGTGGAATTTTTAATCATTATTTGTGTCATTAATAATAATGATCAACAATTTAAGGATGATTAATGTATGAACGATTTGAAGTAACTTAAAAAATAAATTTTAAATGCTTTTTGATTTTAAAAGTTGTCCCAGTCGATAATATTATGGATAGTTTATACATAGTGTGAAGTATTATAAAAAATAT
>NC_046663.1:97317246-97322868 GCF_010883055.1 Belonocnema kinseyi | reverse complement strand
TTACCGCGATTTCGCTGGAAGCGGGTGCAATTTTTCAGATTAGCACCCGCTCCCGGCGAAATCCTGCGGTTGTCCTTATGACAAATTTTTATTTATATATAAACTATATATAATTTTTCTGTCTGGGGTAATATCACAATTCTCGTTAACTAAACATTTTTTAAGTTTTCAGTGAATTTCTTATTCATTTAATGACAAATTTTTTGTAGCAAAAGTTTTGTTCTAAATATTTTGTATTATAAATTACTTTCTTTTTAATTGCTTTAAAGAATATTAAATTTTAAAGGTTTAAAATAGAAGTTTTTCCATTTGGAAGTTTGATAATCACTGTGAATTTAGTTTTTGATCTTAGAAAAATCTGTCGAATCAATTTTAATGACGAATAATAACTTTTTACATTATCATCTCAATGAGAAGGTATTGGTTTTATGTAAAAAATGATTTTCGCGGATACCATCAAATCTCAACGTTTTCGGACTCACTGCTTGACAAAAAATGGATTTTCCTTTGATATCTGCCTTTGGTTGCCGTAATCGTTGCCTCTGAATACAATAAATTTCGAAGGAATTATCCGATTGAATTGCCCTTTGGCATACTATTTTAGCGCCTAAAAAGGATGGTGCAGTTGCTTTGACCAGGCATTTTGTACAACGATTCTGGTTTTATCCACAAAAAAAAGCTCAGAGCAAAATTGTTCATCTAAAAAATGTCTGCAAATTTGCTTCATATTATTTTTTGACGACAGGCATAGTTATTATTTTAATCATGAATACTGTCATGATTCAGATGTGCCGCAACTCACAAATCTAAACATATTGCTTTAACAATTTTTGTTTAAACCTCTGGGAAATTAGTGTCTTTTTTATATAATCATCCGCAGTTTTTAAATTAAAAATATTAATTTAGAATATGAAATCAGTGAAATATTTTAAATTAAAATTTAAAATTAATACAGAAAATAAAAAAGAAATTATCATTAGGAGCTTACGAAAATTCTAACTACAAATCGGAATAGTTGAGAATCCATATATATTTACGATTATAATCTCCAACTCACAAAAATGTCCAGGATTTTGTGGACCTATTAGGATTTTCAATGAATAGGCAAGGAAATAGAGAGGAAATATGCAAGTTGAAAGGCAAAAGGACCTGACATAGAGGGGCTGGAGCAACCTCTCAGGTACTATGGGTGAATTTGTGACCAACTTAGCCCTAGGGCCTAGTCTCAAGACCTCTTCAAGGTTTCTCATTTTACAGATCAAGTTATGTTGACAAGTTTTATTTCTCATGCGTATTGAGTGTATTCTGCAGAGGAAATATGTTCGTGATTTTCTCATCACAAAAATGAGTTACAATTTTTGCAATTCTTAAAAAAAGTATGTTGATTTATATACTTTCTTATTTGACGGGATTCTCTCGAAATCAAATGATTCGAAACTACACTTTTATTATAAATAAAATAAAAGTGATTATAGATCAATTTATCTTTCGGTAGATTTCGTTCAAAAAAGGTTTTTTTTCTGCCGAAACACTCGAAAAATAATGCAAGATTTGCACTATTGTTTATTTAATGTTGACTGATATACTTTTATATTTGGCGGGCTTTTCTCGAAATCGAATTATATTCCAAACTACACTTTTAATATAAATAAAATAAGTGTGATTATTAATCAATTTATATTTCGGTAGATTTCGGTGAAAAAGTGGTTTTTTCTCTCGAACTCAAATTATATTTGAAACTAAACTTTTAATATGAATACAATGAAAGTGATTATGCCGAGCACAGTTGTTCGATTATTTAGATTAGATTAGGAAATTTCATTTTCCTGTGTCGAAAATGTTATAATGTCGGATATTTTGTAAAGTCAAAAATATTATTTTGGGAATCATCCATTATAAAGAGATTTTAAATTTGCTATCATTAGAAACTATCGGTAACCTTTTATGTGGAATTCTTTTTTTTTCGGGAATTTTTAGTCATCCCCCTCACATGGATTAGACTGATGAGAAACTATTACCAAATAGGCGTGATATAAGCAGGAAGCATAGTAATACGACAATGGAGAATGAAGTCCATACGGATTTCCAGTAAACATAAATATAACGGTTATGAGACCTAGTATCTATTATCAGCATCTACGAATTTTGCCGATTTCAATTATATATAACTTGCCTTGAAAAGTTAAAAATTTGAAGGAGTTTAATATCAAGAAACATCAGCTTTACAGTCAATTTAATACTAAATACTTCTCAAATTTTCAATCTTTATAGACAAATTACATGTCTTTGGAATCGGAACAATACGTGGATTCCAAATATATTACTTTTAAGTCACTGATTGCAAAATTATGAATTTTTTAATCTCAAATTTTTGTCCCATTTTCTAACAAAGGACCCCTGAGGAAAGGGGTGGTTTGGCCAAGCTCGCAGGTACTGCCCTGAAAGTAGGTCGTAGGGCAGCCAGGGCAGGGTATCCTGCCCTGGGCAAGAGCGTGCCGACCACTGCTCTAAGGCTATCCAAATGGAAAATGTAGTAATTAGAATATTACAGTATCGGATAGTTTGTTATTTCAGAAATTATATGGAATTCAAAAAATTTTTTAATCAACACAAGTTCAAACTTTGCATTATTTTTCGAGTGTTTTGGTAGAAAAAAAACACTTTTTTACCGAAATCTACGGAAGGATAAATTGATTAATAATCACTTTTATTTTATTTATATTAAAAGTGTAGTTTCGAATATAATTTAATTTCGAGAGAAGCCCGTCAAATATAATATTATATCAATCAACATTAAATAAACAAAAGTGCAAATTTTTCATTATTTTTCGAGTGTTTTGGTAGAAAAAAACACTTTTTTTACGGAAATCTACGGAAAGATAAATTGATTAATAGTCACTTCCATTTTAGTTATATTAAAATTGTAGTTTCGAATATAATTTAATTTCGAGAGAAGCCAGCCAAACAAAAAAGTTTATCAATCAACATTAAATAAACAAAAGTGCAAATTTTGCAATATTTTTCGAGTGTTTTGGTAGAAAAAAAACACTTTTTTACCGAAATATACGGAAAGATAAATTGATTAATAATCACTTTTATTTTATTGATATTAAAACTGTAGTTTCGAATATAATTTAATTTCGAGAGAAGCCCGCCAAATATAAAAGTATATCAATCAATATTAAATAAACAATAGTGCAAATTTTGTATTATTTTTCGATTGTTTTGGTAGAAAAAATCACTTTTTTACCGAAATCTACCGAAATATAAATTGATTAATAATTAGTTTTATTTTATTGACATATTAAAAGTGTAGTTTCGAATATACTTTAATTTCGAGAGAAGCCCGTCAAATATAAAATTATATCAATCAACATTAAATAAACAAAAGTGCAAATTTTTCATTATTTTTCTAGTGTTTTGGTAGAAAAAAAACTTTTTTTACCGAAATCTACCGAACGATAAATTGCTCAATAATCACATCCATTTTATTTATTAAATACTAAAAGTGTAGTTTCGGATATAATTTGATTTCGAAAGAAGCCCGCCTTATCAATATATGTAACAATAAACATTAAATAATCGAAATTGCATTTTTTGCATTATTTTTCAAGAGGTTTGGCAGAAAGAAAACCTTTCTGAAAGAATCTCACATTATTTGATCTGGAATAAATGGTGAAATTAGTATATTTTTCCGCTGTATTAATTCAGAATACTTCAATAACTTTGGAAATTCAGTAATATCTTTATTATAGTTTTATATTTTCTCAAATAATGAGTCATAAGCAAGGGCTTCGTCTCGCTCTGAGGTATACGCAGGTATAAGTTCTGCAATGTTACCGACATTGCAGTTTTCGCAAGGATAGTCTCAAGTCAAGAATAGATCAGTAGTGACAACTGGCGGTAAAGCCGGGAACTAAAAAACCGGTTTTCCGCAGAATTTTTCCTGGTTTATTTTACTTTCTTTTCAGCAAAACCTTGTTGAAATAAATGAATAATTTAATCTTTTTTTATTGATATTATGTTTATTATTACTTTCCGCGTAGCGGGCTTCACCCATTTTTAACATCCAAAATCTTCGAAAAAAGATAATCTAAGATTTTGTTAATAAAAATTTAAAAAAAATGAAAAAATTTAATTTCGAGGAGAAGCTCGCAATAGATTTCGATTTACTTTTAACAATGCAAAAAACAAAATTTAAATTAATGCATTATTTTGCGAGTGGTTTTGCTGAAACTATTTGGAGGAAGTTACCGTTTCACCTTAAAGGACCCCGCAATAAATGTATGGGAAAATGGCTTTCGGTGGATTTAGCTGAAACTTAGTAATTTTTAAGGTTATAAGTGCCGGATGAAATATTCGTAAAAAAATCCAAAAAATGGACAGTTTTAGCGCAATGCGGCGCTAAGCGCTCAAGATCAGTGAATAAAACGAATTACAACAGATTTTGTTACAAAAGCGATGTCAACATAGAAATCACGGTTCAGATCGTGGTCTGTCATATTTTCGCCTACACCGTTGACTCATATAGCGCGCTTCTCAAAACGATCAAACGCTAAGCGCCTAAGATTTTAACTTGACTAATTAATCACTTCTTTAAAGGCAGAAATGGTACCCAAAGTAACATTAGTAACTGTTGCGCAAATACCGATAATAACATTCTACCCTTCGCAAGAGGGTTGAACGCTAAGCGCTCAAGATCAGCGAATAAAAGCAATCCTAGTAACTTTAGCGAAAAAAGCGATGTCACTATAAGAATCACGCATCAGAAAGTAGTCAGTAATATGTTTAACCAAACCAATGAGTTATATTGCGCGCTTCTCGAAACGGTTAAATACAAAGCGCCCAAGATTTGGACTTGACTAAGTAATTACTTTTTTAAAGACAGAAATGGTATCCAAAGTAACAATAGTAACTAGTGCGCACATCGATAATAACAGAGTACCCTTCGCCAGAGGGCCGAACTCTAAGCGCCCATGATCAGCGAATAGAACCAATCCTAGTAGCTTTAGCGACACAAGCGATGTCTGTATACGAAACACGCATCAAGAAGTGGTCAGTAACATGTTTAGCCAAACCAATGACAATATGAGTCAACATCGTTGACTCATATAGCGCGCTTCTCAGAACGGGCAAACGGTAAGCGCAGAAGATTTGAACTTGATTAAGAAATCACTTTTTCAAAGGCCTTTCACAAAAGAAATGATAGACAAACATACCGTCATCGATGGAAATAATGAGTGAATGCTGCATCATGAACGACTGATACTTTTTAAAGCAAAAAGCGAACGACTTCAGAATGAGCGACGAACTGAAAGTAGGCCTAATGACTTAAAAAAAGTTGAAACCTCGGCATTCACTTATTATAATATTATTATATAATATTATTACACTTATATAAATATTATAAAACTTACAAAGTTTCAGCTAATTCCACCGAAAGCCATTTTCCCATACATTTAGTGCGGGGTCCTTTTATAGAACTAATCTTATAGTAGAGGCTACGATAGGTAGTTTAATAAATATACGAGGGTAGTTCAATAAGTCCTTAGAATGACCAACATATGGCGCGCGAATCGCTCCAAATCATCTGTTTTCAGTCAGCACCACTCCCGACTAGAT
>NC_046663.1:97310949-97317146 GCF_010883055.1 Belonocnema kinseyi | reverse complement strand
GCATAGAGGGTCCCTATATCAAGGGTTTCTGCTGAATAATGTTATAAAAACAAAATAGGGAGTCGCGAACAAATGTCCAGGGGTGGTCCCGAAGGAATTAACCCCCAAGCGGAGGTGTGAAAACCGTGCCGAAAGCTGAATGGCACCTGGGTGAGGTGTCTAGAATGGTAACTCTGGGATACCGGGCGACCTCTCAGAGTACGTAGCCGCATCCTTGCATGCGGGGCTCTACAAGGATGGACGAACCCCTTTCCCTAGCTTCTCGTGGGAACAAAAATGTCAATATCAAACATAGTTGTAGTAATTGCGGTTCAAAACAACAGAACGCGCAGGGCTCCCGACAATGGGTCGGCCAACAATGCAGACCAATCTAGAGCTGGGGGAGCCAATGAAAATGGATTCAATGCGATGAATCGGCGGGATCTCGCGACCTTTGGGTGGACCGAGCGACTGAATCACGACTTGCTAGAGTGCTACGATGCGAGTGTGGCCCCTAAACGGGGTTACATGGCACGGCTGCATGCTCTGTGGTGCGAGAAACACCCGGAGCTATCGCACTTTTCGCAGCAACGTCTGCGAAACCATGCTGTACTACTTCGAAAAAGGGGCTATGTAAGTGGAACGCCTACTCTACCACAGTTAGAACAAGCCGGCAACCGAGAAAAAGAGGCGACACTAAGACCAACCGCGGGCAGGCATCCAATAGAGAAAGAGCGATGCTTTACGATCCGGAGAAACATCAACACCAAGGTTTCTCTCAAACCTAAAGATCTGGCTGAAATGGATGACGAGCTTCGTGGACATCTTTCCGGAGAATATGACCTCTGGGCTATCAATTATTGTGTGTATAATGCAGCGAGAGCTTTGGCCGACGCGAACCGTAAAACAAAACCAACGGTTGATCATAAGACCAAAAGACGAATGCATCAACTTGCCAGATTGTATCAAAACCTTCTGGTGGAAGAAGTTTTCTTCAACCCATCAGCATTTGGCCCGTATTTTCGCCTCATATTTGAAGTCGGAAGAGCCGATTCCGGAGTGGTTGGTGGAAGGGCGCACAATACTTCTGCCGAAAATAGGTAACTTAGCTGACCCGAAGAATTACAGGCCAATAACTAGTCTAACACACTTTATAAGATATTCACAGCTATCCTAAGTGATAGGATTGTTCGGGCAATTGAACCTGTGTGGCAAGAAATGTATGAACAAGGAGGCTTAAAGAAAGGCGTAGCCGGATGTCGCTAGAACCTGCTCATCGATAGATGAGCATCGATAGACGTCGAATGATATACTAAGGAAATTGGAATGGAATTTGGTTTAGGAAAATGCGCCAAGGTTTATTTGAAGCGAGGAAAACTTAATGGCATTCCTGAAGATCCGGAGCTCGTTGACAGAAGCGATATACGACACCTTTGCGCTGGAGAGACTTATACATACCTGGACTTGTCACAGAGCCGCATTCAGGATGTGACATCTATAAAGGATACCCTCCGAAGCAGATATAAACGTCTCATCCGACATATTTGTCCTTTCGAACTGTCGGCGAGGAACAAAGTATCTGCAACGAATATGCTTGGCTTCCCGATAGTACTCTATTAATTTGGAGCAGTTCCATGGACGAAGAACGAGCTCAGATCCCTGGATACCGGGACAAGAAAGGTTATGCACATGAACAAAAGCATGCATCCTAAGTCTTCCGTTCCGCGACTGTACATCTCACGCCGTCAAGGTGGTCGCGGAATATTGAGTCTTGAATATCTTCACAACAGGATTATTCTGGGTACAGCACATAGAGTTGCAAATGGAAGAAACCCTCTTCTTAAAATGGTCAGGAATCACGAAGAAGTGGGCAAAGGAGCGTTTCTGTACAAAGCTGCGGAGGAGGCTGCTGAAACACTCGGATTTGACTTCAGTATTAGGGGTGAGCAAAATGCATCAAACCTTATCTATCTCGAGTACTCACTCCTGAAAGCCCGGATTAAGAAAGCACAAAAGAAAACCTTCGTGAACAGCTCCCCGAGAAGAGGATTCATGGTATCTTCCATAGAAATGTGAAGGATCAGTCAATGTCTTGTGAGCTAACGTTTGTTTTCCTTAAATCGCGCGGATTGAAGTCTGGTACGGAGGGTTTCATTTTTGCATGCCAAGACGGTGTCATTTCCACCTTAACATACCGTCGCCACATTTTAAGCCAAGACGTTCCCGATGATAGCTGCAGGGCGTGCCATGCACACCCCGTGCATTTAGCTCACATACTATCTAGTTATCCAACTCACGCGGGAACGACCAACATTCAAAGCACAATGCGGCACTAAGAGTTCTTTAATACCATCTTTGTCACTCTTACGGCATTAACCTTAATATCGCTCCTCTAAATGCTCCTAGGGAAATCGAGTCAATTGTCGAGAATGGGAAGTGCCGCATATACTGGAACTTTATATTCTCGACAATTGTTTTTGTTGCTCACTCGAGGCCTGACATGGTTCTTCTTGACTTCGAGAAGCGAACCATGTACGTTATCGAATTTTCGGCACCAGCTGACAAAAACATCATAACCAAGGAGAATGAAAAGAAAGAGAGGCATCGAGACCTTATAAGGGAGTTGCAACGATTGTATCCGCAATATTGTGTTAAACTAATCGCCCTTATCATCGGCGCACTTGAAGGTGCCAAGCTTTCACTTGCTAATGGCCTAAAAAGAATTCCTGCGTGTCAAGAATATGCTAAAACACTTGCGGGAAAAATGCAGAAGGCGGTAGTCCTTGGGTCACTCCGTGTTCTTAGGGTGCACGAGGCTTTTGCTGGATCGTCGTATTGATTCCTTTACAGACTGTAACCACCTATCTCACGGTCGTGAGACGTGGTTGTGGCTGAAATTTTATCGCGATTTCGCTGGGAGCGGGGGTTCGTCGTCATTCGAACCAGCGGAGTCGAACGGAGCGAATCATAGCGGGTATATCTATATCGACGCTCTGTGATTCAAATTTCGTTACGTACCCGATTCAAAAGTGGAACAGTATCTGTTTCGATGCTTTAGAACAGCTGATATTCAACTTATGAATGATGCGAGTTTTATACGAAGAACTGCTCAATTTCAATACTTACTTAATCGATTTAATCCGGTATTGCTATAGCGTCTGTTCTATACTCAAACTGATAAAATTACAAATTAAATGAAGAGATCCAGTTCGACTTTTTACCTACTGATTTTTAATTTGTGCTATGCGTATTAGTTCAAGGTATTATTGAACATATATAGTTACATATTTTTTTCGGTGTGGATGCTGATGACCTCAGAGGGATCGCTCCCCCCACCCTAACCTGCTAGGGAGGCTTGCGGACTGCATAGCTGGCGAGGATCACTTTGTTTACCAGTGACAAGGAAGAGCGTCCCTTGCTGTGCGATGGGTAGACCTAGCACCTGACAGGTATAATCTCAGAATGTTGGTAACAACGGAAAGCCGCCGAGATCCAAAAACACACGACTCAGACGGTCGGATTTGAAGTACTGCCTTGAGACAAAACACAATTATTTTAAATTTCTTTAAAATTATTTCAAGTATTTTGAAATTCATTTATAATTTTTCTTCTCTTTTTATTAAAAAGAATGTTTAAATCCCTTTATGCCGATCTCCGGGCTGACTGTAGCCCAGAGTTGGGGCGGTAGTCGGCGTTACTCGTTAACGAAAGATATTCCATCGTTACCCCGATGGTTGGTCCATGTTTGGGCATTGTTGGGCCCACAATAGGTCCCATGTTGTCTGCCAACGTTGGCTGTTTAGGTTGGGCCAACATAATATGTTATAAATATAAAAGGTGGCCCAACTTTGACTGCCGATTTACGGCGGGCCAAAGTCGGTCCGACTTTGGGCCAACGCACCTGCTCTGGGCGCCGACCTGAATTTGCACCTGGTACTGTTGAGCTTTTTTTTTGCTTCTAATAATTTAATTAAGTCATCAATTTTACATAATGCATGTGTTAGTTCAAAAATGCAATCAAAAAATTATCAAATAATATAAATATACTTTGTTTTTCTACATATCAGTAACTGGAATATGTGCCAAGTATTCTCTTACCATATATGTACAATAAAACTTTATATGCCAGAAAAGTTATTTACTTATATATATGTATAACTTCCGTGAACAGCTCCACGATTAGAGGATGCACGGCATCTTCCACAGAAATGTGGAGGATCCGTCAATGTCGTGTGAGCTAACTTTTGCTCTCCTTAAATCACTCGAATTGAAGTCTGGCATGGAGGATTTCATTTTGGCATGTCAAGACAGTGTCATTTCCATTTCATTTCTAGAACACATACTATCTAGTTGTCCAACTCATGCGGGAACGACCTACATCCAAAGGCATAATGCGGCACTAAGAGTGCTTTATTACCATCTCTGTCATTCTTACGGCATTAACCTTAATATCACTCCTCTAAACTCTCCTAGGGAAATCGAGTCAATGGTCGAGAATGGGAACTTCCGCATATACTGGAACTTTATACACCAAACTCTCGCTTTCAGTCAAGTATCGGGGGTTGCCTTCAAATAGCATTGGACTGATATGTTATGAATTTTAATACACGTTAATACATAAGGTGTATTTGAAAATTAATACATTTGTAAATTAAAATGAACTTAATACACATTTATATTAAACTTATTTACTATGTATACAAAAATTAATATATTTGTATATGAAAACTGAAAAATACCCATTTTTATTAAAACTAAGCGATAGCGCATGCGTAGCGCAACGCTGGCGGCCCTGACATGTCAGCTGATGAGTGCTTACAGTGAGCTGCCAGGCGCCCGTCTGAGTGAAAAAGTAATTTAATTTGGTTAAACTAATTCATTTAGTCCTTCCCCTTATGAAATAAAAAAATCCCCATTGTGTCATGTACTTGTTAGTACGAGAGACCCTTTGCTACTTGTTCGTGTTGCGTTTATCTTGATCCGCTTTTTCTTCTGAACTTATTTTCGATCGTAAGGTTGGTTCCTTCATTTTACGTCATATGTAGGTAACCTAAGAAATATATATTCAAATTAGATAACTAATGCATATTTTTGGGTTATATATATTTTCTTGTATCCTATACAGAAGTATATACTGTTAGAAATTCCTGTATTAAGTTTAATACACATGTTTTGGAAGTTTTTTTTTCAGATACGTATATTAAATTTAAGTACCACCAAATTTGAAAGCTCAAAAAGACATATGAAATTGAATAGATATATGTATTAAATTTAATAAAAAATATGTATTAAATGTAATAGACATATGTATTAAACTTAAGAAAAAAGTATACAGTCGATTGGGATAAAACCAACGGGAATAAATTCTTTGAAGTACCCTAAATAAAAGTTCTTATGTACACTATGCCCCAAAAGCCCTTAGATTTTGAGATAAGGGCATTTGAATGTCAAAACTCAGCTTTCAGTCATTCAAGCCAAAACCAGTCGGAATATATTCTTCGAGGTACCCTGAATAAAAGTTCTTATGTATACTATGCCCCAAAAGTCCTTAGATTTTGAGATAAGGGCATTTGAAGGTCAAAACTCAGCGTTCAGTCATTCGAGCCAGAAACACTCGGAATATTTTCTTTGCGGTAATAAGACGTATGAGAAGTTTTTGTTTAGCAATGACTGCTCGGATAACTTGTCACATTTGTGGCAATGCTTTTCCTCCCAGAAGAATGATAATATTGATAAATATTGAAGATCAAAATTACTTGGATATCGCTTTTACCCGACGCAATGAAGCTGGTTTACCTGAAGCTCCTATACTTCCTGACACTCGAGCTTGTCTGAATTGCAAAGTCGGGATACGCAGAGAAATAGCTTTGATGCTAGAAGATATCCAGATTTATTGAGAATTAATGTTCTTTCCCATTATCGCTATGCTTATTGTCTCGTATGCCGCGGGGGTAACGATGCACATAGATTACACAGGCCCACAAAAAAAACAAAAGTGTCTGTGCAATTGACCAGACCTATATATTCTTATGTATTTTTCGACGCTGAATCCGAAATTGCAATAAAAAAGTAGGGCCCAACTACTTTTTTATGGGGTTTTGCTCGAAAAACCTCAATTTTTACGGGTTTTTCATGGTTTTTTTTAAATAAAAAAAAATAAAGAAAAATTTTATTTTTTTGACTTCAGAATCGAATTCTACGGGAAAAAATACATCGAA
>NC_046663.1:97309546-97310849 GCF_010883055.1 Belonocnema kinseyi | reverse complement strand
TCCAGACAACGAAGACGTCATTGCCTCTGTAAGTGCTTATTTTGAGGAACTTCCGAAAACGCACTTTTCTGAAGGATTAAAAAAACTGGAAAAGCGATTGACGAAGTGTATAGAGCTCCAAAGAGTTTATGTTGAAAAATAAAAAAAAATTTACCCAAAAAAAATTGTTTTTATACTTCATTCTAAGGACTTATTGAACTACCCTCGTAATAAACTCTTCTCTTGTTGTTGATTGAAATCCAATATTTTCAGTTACGAATCTCAACATCAATGATTGTCTCACTGTAGTTATTGCAAGACTTATATTCTGTCTTGAAGAATACTGAAACATAACACATTCATCACTTAAGCCTTGTCTTAACTTACATAAAAAATACAAAAGATCTTTCTTTCTTACGTACCTATGGCCACCTGGTACAGGAACAGGATCACAGTATGTAAAAAGATCATTAAATGCAGTCTTCGAAATCGGACATATGGATCTAAATTCTGCATCTGATAGACCATTTTCATCTTCATATCTACGCCTCCCACCCAAACCTATTGCTTCTTTCATTGCTTGAAGAAACGCATACAAATCAGGTCCACTAATAGTATCTGGTCTATTTACATATCTTAACTCTTCAATCGAATTATATGGATGTAATACTCTTGTACTTAAATGATTATTGCAACATACTGCATGTGATGGTACATAAATATTCCTTCTTACAAAAATATCAATCCTACATTCTATAGATAACACAGGCCCACAAAAAAAACAAAAGTGTCTGTGCAATTGACCAGGCCTATATATTCTTATGTATTTTTCGACGCTGAATCTGAATTTGCAATAAAAAAGTAGGGTCCAGCTACATTTTTATGGGGTTTTGCTCGAAAAACCTCATTTTTTACGGTTTTTTCATGGTTTTTTTTAAATAAAAAAAATAAAGAAAAATTTTATTTTTTTGAATTCAGAATCGAATTCTACGGGAAAAAATACATCGAAAACCATGTTTTGATTTTTTCTTTTACGAAAATTTCAACCCACCATACGGCGATGAAAAGGCAGAAAATCGCGAAAAGTGAAAATTTGCTTCAAATTTGATTAAAATGACATTAAAATCAAGTTTTACGATTTTAAACCGATTTATAAACATTGAAAATACTTTACTGGGTGTTTTTGAGGTCGCTGGTCACGAATTTTAAGTCATTTTTTCCCAAAAACAACTCCTAGTCGGCGTAAGTGGACAATAAACGTGATAAACTGATATTTTTTTCAAAAAATCGATGTTTTGGATACTGTTCTGGAGGTTTTCCACTA
>NC_046663.1:97297953-97309446 GCF_010883055.1 Belonocnema kinseyi | reverse complement strand
TATCTAGTCGGGAGTGGTGCTGACTGAAAACAGATGATTTGGAGCGATTCGCGCGCCATCTGTTGGTCATTCTAAGGACTTATTGAACTACCCTCGTAGAAACCATATGACAGATTTTTCGAATGGTTTGTACAATCAAAATCCTGAAGACCCAAAAGCAATTGTCTACAATGATTGTACTTATCTGTATATAGAGAAAAGTTCATGTTTTAAAGCATTAAGGCAGTCACTCTGTGTACACAAAGGTCGTCATGCGTTAATACCGTCTTCGTTAGTTGCTTCGATAGGTCGCATCCTTGACATTCAGGGACCGTACTTTTCAAATGCTGCAATAGCGATGGTAGAATTCTCTTGAACCAATTCGATTTGGACGTTGGCAGAATGCGCGAGTGGTTTAGGCGAAGCGATATTTTCGTTCCCGATTGTGGTCATCATGAAACTATTGCAATATTAGAAAGACTCGGTATAACTATAAAAATGCTATCTCTTTTGAGACCAAATCAGAATCAGTTATCTACTCAAGAAGCAAATCACTCTCGCACTGTTACTAAAACTAGATGGATAGTGGAAGCGCGTAATGGTCACTTGAAAAGCATCTTCAAATTCTTTGCTAATACTATTTCCACAACACGTATTCACAACTTGAATGATTTTCTCCGAATAGCAGGAGCTACAATTAATAAGTATTTTAATGAGATAGAAATTCCATCGTACATTCAAGATAGTACTGTGAGAGTTCAAAATGAAGATGATGATGAAGACGATCAGCTCTACGAAATTGATCAAAGGGCTAACGAGCCTGGATTTATCAGATTAAGGATTTCATCTCGATTCAGAAATGCCACTCAGTATGATGTCTGGATATTTTTCAATGCATAGCATCTATTCTTTGGTACCTAGAGTATGCTCGACATAAACCAAATGTATCTTACCCCTCTCTTCGAGTTTGGCAATCAGTTCAAAATGTAGCTATGGATATAAATCAGTTGGAAGTTATAGATCCATTGCAAAATAATTGAAAAATATAATGTAGTTATCGAGATAAACTTTATTAAATAATAATAGATAAACAAAAAAGCCAAAAAAGTAAAAAAAAACAAAACCCCAAAAAAGTAATAAAAGAAAACATCAACAAAATACAAAAAATAAACAAAAAAAACAATGGAGTCGAACACCTGTCACGTCCACGTCGTTGATTTGTTGATTCTGGGTAATACTAAGAACAGGTTATTAGATTACTGGGTTATTAAAATATATCTGATTTTAGTATCTGAATTTTCATCCATTTCACCAAAATGATTAAAATCTTCAATGTTAACCTTCAAATGACCTTATTTCAAAGTCTAAGGGCTTTTGGGGCATAGTGTACATAAGAACTTTTATTTAGGGTACCTCAAAGAATATATTCCGACTGGTTTTGGCTCGAATGACTGAACGGTGAGTTTTGACCCTTATCTCAAAATCTAAGGGCTTTTGGAGCATAATGTACATAAGAACTTTTATTGAGGGTACTTCAAAAAATATATTCCCGTTGGTTTTAACCCAATCGACTGTATAATTTTTTCTTAGTATTTTGTGCGGGGTCCTAATACAAATGTATATTGAATTTCAGATGTGTGTTTGAACTTTCAAATTTGGTGGTATCTCAAATTTAATATACATATCTGAAAAAACTTCCAATACATGTGTATTAAACTTAATACAGAAATTTCTAAGAGTGTTTATACTAATGTCGCTACCGCTCTCGCGGTAGCTTGCTATATTCAGATGTACGATGGGCCTTTTTCTCTTATTTAAAAAGTTTTTTTTTAAAATTAATTACACACAGAAAAAAAATACGAAATCAATATTGTTTTTAATCCCAAGGTGAAATTATAAGGAATTTTTATAACATAAATATGAAGGAAACAAAAAGAAACAATAAATGTATTTTTATTGTACCTTACCGTTAGTAAGTTAATTCAATTTGAAAACTGACAAAATTACTCTTAATCATATCTCCTTGAATCTCCTTCTAAATTTAGTAGAATTCTATAGAATTCGAAACAGTTACAAAGAATTCTAAAGAAAACCAAAGAATTACAAAGAATTCTACACAGTACAAAAAAATTTGCAAAATTCTACAGATTTCAAATAATTCAAAAGAATCTTAACAAAACTAAAAGAATTCAAAGAATCTAATGAATTCAAAGAATGCATACAATTCAAAGAATCTAAGGTATTCGGAAAAACCATTGAGAGATAAGTCTTCAAAAGAAAGTTAAGCAGTTCTAAAACTGTAATTTTTATATTCTCATTCATGAGAGCAAACCTTATGTAATCTTCCGAATTTTCGTTCGCGGATTTTTAACGTATCTTTTTCTCTTTATCACTACAGAGTCACTGTATGTCTGTATGTCTGCATGTATTCCTGTATATCTTTATGTCTGTATGTATGGTATGGTTACCAGAATATTGTGGCCACTCGAACTTTAGAACGATTTGGCCAGTCGAATAACCCTTTGATACACTTTTTAAGGGTTCCAAAATGAAAAGTTTTATGCTTCAAAAAATTGTTTAAATTCACAAAAAATATTTGTATGATAGATAGAAATTTTATTCAAGTTTTTAACTAGATATCAAATATATTTAGAAAGTATCTCAGTTAAATTTTTCGATCAGATCAATATTAAAAAGCTGGAGTTTTTTCAAAATAAAAAAAATTTCATGAGTTTCATAAATTGTTGTCAACGTTTTTAGCAAACGACAAAAATAATTGCAAATGATACTAATAAGCCTTTCCAGATTTCGAAATTTTTTTAAGAATGGAAAGAATATTTTTTGTTTATAGATTAAAAAAATATCAATCCAAACTTGTACTAGATATAAAATGAATTTCGAAAAAATTCTCATGAAAATTTTTTATTAGACCAAAATTCAAAGAGTTACATCATTTTCAAAATTATGCAATTTTTTTGGTTAAGATATTCGTAAGTTTAAAGCGTTATGTTCAATAGATTTTAACAATGTTTAAAAACAATCTGGCTGAACTTTTTCAATTCGACACAAATTTAAATTTTCTAAATGAAGTAATCAAAGTAGAGTTGTATGAGAACTGAAGTTTGAACGACTGGAATGAAAGCTTACGACTCAATATCTCTATTGAGTTAATTTAAAAAAAGTGTTATATATTAACATTATATTGAACAACATACTTACTTCTTATTTGTTGCTGAATTTTGTTTATTGTTGAGCGCGAAACGCAAGTGTTGTTGCAATGAAAAGGCAGTCGTCAAAACCGTAGGTGCTTTGAGAATCTTCTTAAAATTAAAGCATTAAACGTATGATAACAAGCATACTTTTTGAAACATGTAATTTTTTTAATCCACAAAATATAACAAAAATATACAATTAAATACAAATAGTTATTTTTGTCTTGCATTTTCTTATAGGAAAGCAAAAAAAAATCAACAATAAAGTATAAGTTTCTACAATTCCAAAATTTTTATAACTTTTGATGAACATTTTTTTTACTTCCTTGTAAAAATCGAGAAGGTATTACGGAAAACTGCTTGGCCGAAAAAGTTCCACTTGGGGTCCTTGCATCACAAATAACTATTTCCTTTGAAACCGATATTAATGGAAAATAAGTTAAAAAAATGGAAAAAACACCGGTTTTTAGTATTTTGACCATGAAAATCCAATTTGCGGACATTTCCACTATCACGAGTGAAGATATAAGTGGGTATACATAGTTTTAAATTGATCGAAGGTAAGTACTTTAGTATGAAGTTCCGAAAATACTAACCTTCTAGAGTTTTGACAAAATATATTTTTTGGCACATTATCCCCATTTTCTTGAAAAATAATAAAGTTATATGATAAGTTTTAAAGAACATAAAAACGTATTTTTCGATTGGTACAATTTTTACACAAGACTTTTTTCCTCTAAAACCAATGTTTATGGAAATACCATTCAAGAATGAAAAAAAAAACCACCGGTCTTGTATGCTTTGAATTTGAAAATAAAAATTTTGGGTATTTCCGCTATCATTTTCGTAATCAGCGACTTTACTCGAGTAAACAAGTTAACGAGAAAGAAAAAAGTGGTTATATTTAGTTTCAATTCAATCGGAGTGTTCAGGATTTAAAACCCTACCAGTAAGAAGGTTATTATGCCCCTGAGATTTTGGATAGCCATCGAAATTGGTGATCATGGATCACCAGTCTTGTACGTACTGTTATACCGAATACAAGAAAAATGTACCATTACATTTACTGTGAAAATTCCCTCTTTTATTTCTCCTAGTTTATTGTCGTTGCTGGTCAATGCAATTTTGCATCAAGTTTAAATGTTTACAAAAGAAAGTAACTATAATTTAATGGTCCTTCGAACCGGATAATATAAATTCATCGTGAGAAATAGTGAATACACAGTGTTAGTGTCATTGCGTCGGATGGATGCTCATCTAGAATTGTATATAAAGTGAACGAAGTTCAGTAGAATTAGGTAAATCTCCGTCAAGAAGGATTCTTGGAGCATACCGAAGGGGTAGTCTACATGAAATATTTTTAAACTTTCCCAGAATAAAAAGTGGAGCATCTAAAGAAGCAAGTGCATGTGTTAGTGTGCAAAAGCCACAGTGCAGTGGGTCTGAGCACAGTCCGTACCTGCCTAAGTGAGGTCTTGTGAAGTGTGTGTCCGCGTATGCGAGTAAGACCAACGCCTCAAATATGAAGCCTCTTACAATACATATACAGGGTGTCCAAAAAGTCCTGGGACAATTTTTTTGGAGAAGGCTAAGGTCATTCTTGAAGTAAAATTCAACGAGGAATCCAGTGGTGACCATAGTTTTAACCTTGACCATGACCCTCATGGTTATTTCAAGGTCACCTTTTTTTAAAAATGGAATGGCCCATTTTTGACATTTGCTATCGGAAAAGTGTGGAAATTTTTACGTTAAAAAGTGTAGTCAGGTCATAGGTAAGGTTGGACCATGGTGGACGTATCAAGGCCATTCAAACTTTAATATGGTCTGAAGATTTTTTCGCAAGCTAGCTTGTGAAAATGATTTATATGATTTCAGCGAAAAAATTACCCAAAATATCGATAAAACGAAATTTAAAATGTTTGGTTTCTATTGTTTTGCCCCCCCCCCATTATTTGAAAAAATTGTAGATAAAAGACTCAACGGATTTGAAAAGTTCAGACATTTTGTGCACTTTTGTGCACATTTTTGACACTAACAAATTCCTTCCCCCTCTACTTTTTGATTGAAAACAAATTGCTAAAAAAAGAAATTTTTTTAAAAAGTTGTTAATTATTAATGGAAAATCAATATTTTCCGTTTTCTAAACCATTGCATCGTGTAGAGCATACCCTAAAATAGCAGAAAAGAGTAGTTTGCAATAAATTCTTTGCCTTTTTTATCAAATTATTTAAGTTCAAACGTAAGAGAGAAGTTTCTTCGTTTTGGGAATTAATGGGTTAATTTAAAAACAAAGAGTGACCTTGATATGACTTTGATGGTAATGGTTAAGGTCACTCGATGGTCAATATTCAATGTACATTGTTTAAGTAAGTAAGTAGGGTAAGAGGATGATTTTTACAAGCTAGCTTGCCAAAAAATGTTGAGACCATATTGAAGTTTGGATGATCTTGATACGTCCATCAAGGTCACGCCTTACCTATGACCTGACTACACTTTTTAACGCCAATGTCAAAAATGGGCCATTCCATTAAAAAAAAATAAAGTTGACCTTAAAAAAAACATGAAGGTCATGGTCAAGGTCCAAACTAAGGTCACCACTGGATTGCTTGTTGAATAATACTTTAAGAATAACCACAACCTTCTCAAAAAAATTGTACCTAAGGAATAATTTGGCTGTCGCGGGACTTTTTGGAAAACCTGTATATCGCGGCACGGCATTTTGCTACGTAGGCGCCGCTCCTGTGCTTCAACACTCTCCTACCGATCCCCTCTTTTGGTAATACGGTTCCACTATTTTGCCACGTGATCGCGTCGACTCTCACGCTGACCGTATCCTGCGGAGAAGTGCCCTCTTCTAAAGCCACCAGTTCTCGAACTTCCGAAACGTCATCCCGTTGTCGTTTTGCTTCGCCTCTAATATGTCGGAAGCTTCTTATACTAGGAGTCTAAATTAACAGCTGAAAAATTTACTTCAGTTCAGCCACCAGGGAAGTCAACAACGAACGTCCATTACACGACGGGCAAGGCCGTAAACACCGTCTTTGGTTTTCTTGCAGCGGCACGAGTCAAACTTCGCGCTGCTAATGGTCGCATAGTAGTCGCGCTCGCAATGATAGATCCAGGATCTCAATCCACATTCGTGAAGGAATCAATCGCTTAACAATTACCGCCAGCTAGAGAAAAGGTTGAAGTCGAAGTGTCTGGTGTCGGTTATTAGATTACAATGCCACCACGTTCAATCGTAAAATTGCAATTAGAAAACATCGACGGCAGTGCACAAAGCATAGCAATCAACGCGTATGTGATGGACACCTTGTACATCGCTCAGGCTACAAAACTGACCTCGGTTCTAAGTGATTTCACCGACCATCGACCTCTAGCAGATCCACATTTAGGAGCACGTCGAAAAATTGAAATATTCCTGAGAGTCACCGTGTATGGACCTATTCTCTTGAAAGGATTACGCTGGATCATCTTCGGCTGGATTATCTCCGGAAGGATCACAAAAATGGAAGAATCGGCAACGAGGATTTCAGGTCATCTCGCCCATACTCAAAATATTGACACAATTACGTCAAAGTTCTGGCAAATCGAAGAGATTTCAGTAGAAACTCACATCAGTCAAGAAGAACAGCAATGTGAAACGCATTTCCAGACAACTCATTTCAGAGATGAGGACGGTAAATATATTGTATGTTTATTCTTTAGAGAAAATCCTCCTATTATAATCAGAGAATCCTTTTTTGAAGCAAAATCCTTGATGTATACATTGAAACATCGTATTTCTCTCGACGGGCAACGCGCATCAATTTATGAGGCTTTTCTAAACGAGTATTACGATCTCAATCACATGGAGAGCGCAACAATTAAAGGGCCCTCTAAGCAAGTTGTGTACTTACCTCATTATACCGTCTACCGTGAAACTAGTAGTACTAGGCAGTCTGATAAGTCCCTGAAAAATGAAACACGGAAACGTTTTTTTGGCTAAAGTCGGTTTTATTTTTCAACATACTCTCCTTTTAGGTCGATACAGCGAGTCCAACGATTTTCTAACTTTTTGATACCGTCCGAAAAGTACTCGATCGGAAGGTCTCCAAAATACGCCTCAGTTTCAGCTATGAGCTCCTCATTTGAGTAAAAACGCTTACCGGTGAGCCATCTCTTCAGGTTAGGGAACAAGTAATAGTCGCTGGGGGCCAGGTCTGGTGAATACGGTGGCTGAGGAACCAATTCGAAGCGGATTTCATGCAATTTTGCTTGTGCAACTAAGCATGAATGAACAGGCGCATTGTCGTGATGATAAAGCGGTTTTTTCTTCTTTAAATGCGGTCGTTTTTCAGCGATTTCGATTTTCAATCGGTCCAATAATGATGAATAGTATGCTCCGGTTATAGTTTTACCTTTTTCAAGATAGTCCACGAATATTATGCCATGTGCATCCCAACATACGGAGGCCATAACCTTTCCGACCCATTGTTGCGTTTTTGGGCGCTTCGGAGCACTTTGGCCCGGTGGAACCCACTGTTTTGCCTGTTGCGTTGACTCAGGAGTGCAGTAGTGGATCCAGGTGTCATCCATGGTTATGAATCGGCGCAAAAAGTCGGTCGGCTTACGCGAAAATAATGCCAAATTCTGCTGGGAAGTTGTCACACGAATTCGTTTTTGGTCCACTGTGAGCAAACGCGGCACCCATCGCGCGCAGAGCTTCTTCATGCCTAAAACTGAATGCACGATATTGCCCACACGTTCCAATGATATGCCTACAGCATTAGATACCTCTCTCAATTTCACTTTGGGATCATGTAACATCATATCATGGATTTTTTCGACATTTTCTAGTGTAGTGACCTCTTTTGGGCGCCCAAATCGTTCAGCATCAACTGTGATCGTACGGCCACAACGAAACTCGGTAAACCACTTATGAATCGTTCGAATCGACGGCGCAGAGTCCGGGTAATACTTTTCCAGCTTGGCCTTGGTCTCGAATATCGTTTTCATGCGAAGATAGTAGTGTTTGATCAAAACTCGAAACTCAGATTTTTCCATATTAAAAAAACTCGGAGGTTAGTCGCTTCTCAGTGCTGTAACTTGTAAATGTGTAAACATAAGTGGCTGAAGTTTTGACAGGCGTCATTTGAAGGATCTTGCTCGACGAAAATGGTTCACATTAGTGAATACTAATGCCATCTCTTAGAATTTGTAGGTACTTATCAGACTGCCTAGTACTATCAAACTAGGAGTCGTGTACAATGAAAAATATCCTACTTCGAACGGAATCCCACTCAACCATCATTTGATGGCTTTAAAAATTGCAACCAGATATTATCAACGTGCTTCTAAGGTGGCGAAAACACGCAGTAGTCCTCATTGCCGATGTCGAAAAAGATGCTTTTAAAAATTTGGATCCATGCAGCTGATCGAGATTACCAACGAATCTTATGGTTCTCCGAAAAAAACAAAGATATACAAGCTTTTGTCTGGAATACCGTAACGCATGCAAAAACATCATCTCCATACCTTGCCATTCGATACATGAAGAAACTCGCTCTTTACGAAAAAGAAAGTTACCCGAGTGGATCCCGACTACTTATTATTTATTGAATTTACTATCAGATATGCTGGCCTCAGGTGAAGTTCATCAACTCAAAGAAGATGAAAATCTAAAGGTTCTCGGACTCGCATGGGATTCCACGAAGGACACTTTTAGCTGCAAGGGTGATTTTCCGCAAATTGAAAGTGAACCAACAAAAAGATCAGTGCTTTCAACGTTCACGCAGTCCTTCGATCCATTGGGATGGACCACACCAGTCATAATTGCGGCAACAATTTTTATACAAAAAATGTGGATTAGAAACATTGACTGGGACGATCCACCACCGGACAATTTGAAGACTCAGTGGGGCGAATATCGCAAGAACAGAAATTATCTTCAAAAGGTCTGAATTCCACGCAGACCACCCAGGCTGCGGGAACATTCAGTAAAGTGGCCTTAGTCAAGAGAGCTGGTTGATCACAACATCAAGATTAAAGAAAAGAATAATAAGGAAAAGATAAAAGTGCATACGCTAAATATTCGCCCGGTATGGAATTTGCACGAAAACTTTTCCTCGTGGCCCAAATTGTCAAGAGTCACAGCTTACTGGACTAAATAATTTAATTATCTACGACTTGCTGCATATCAGTTTTATCCGAAGCCCTTGATAGCCCGCGATATCTCCCAGGCTTATTTGTTCTGGATAAATTAAGTCCAACAATTTGTCTTTGCTCGAGAACTAAAAGCTCTAAAAGGAAAGAAGCAACTGCCGTCTTTGTCTGAATCCGATAGTCCAGAATGGCATCATAAGAGTGGGTGGACGATTACACAATTCTCTGCACCGATATAAAGAAAAACATCCGATAATTCTTCTTCAGCATGGAATCACTGATCTAATAATTGAACACGCTCATCTGACTGCTAAACATGGAGGACCACAACTAACAATCTGCATATTAAGGCAACAGTATTGGATTTAGGGCTATCGTACTCGGGCACATCACACATTCACGGTTGCATCAAGTGTATTCGCGCCAGTATTAAGGCTAAGTTAAGATTACAGATAATGGGGGATCTTCCAAAAGAACCTAATATTCTATTTCAGCATTCCAGGACACAGAAGTAAGACTATACTGACCCATTATGGTTCGATTATATAAACGACGAGGTTACAAGGCTTATAAGGTTACATTGTTCTATTTGTCTGCCTTTCAGTGCGTAATGTTACAATGGATAATAATCTTCCAGCACATCTAGCCTCCGATGGTACTACATGACACTTCATTCCTCCAGGTGCGCCACACTTCGGTGGAATATGGGAAGCTGGAGTTAAATGAATGAAGTGTCACCTTCAACAAGTCGTAGGGAGCAAAACTCTGACGCTTGAAAAATTTACAACTTTCCTGAAACAACCGGTAGGCCTCTAGTAGCCGTGCCTAAGCCGTCAATTTTGGACCTAAACATAGACAAAGTTTCTCGTTGGAAGCTGTTCCAGCAACTTTATCAGCAACTATGGAATCAGTGGACACATAATTACCTTCATCCTCTTCAAGAGAGAAAAAAATGGCGAACTGCAAAACCGAACATCCAGCAAGGGGACTTTGTGCTTATTCATGAAGAAAACCTTCCTCCAACGAAGTGGGCACTAGGCCGTGTGCTCGAATGTCACCCAGTTCGTGACGATAGAGTACGAGTTGTCGCCGTTCAAAATGCTATTGCAAATCATTTGAAGAGACCTATTGCTAAGGACTGCCCTCTTCTCATCAGAGATTCTTAGTCACACAATTCCACTGCTGAACCAGGAGGTTCCCAGTCAATTCCTTCCACTGCCAAACCTGGAGATTCCCAGTCAAGGCATTCCATTGCTGAACAACGAGGTTATCAAGCAAGGCCTTGCAGTGTCAAGAAAAGAAGAACTCAGTAGTAGGCGGTGGAGTCCTATTCAAAAGTTACAGACTTTAATGGCATGTGATACTTCGTCATGTGATAAATTGGGTACAATTCCCCCGGCTTTTTTCACAAAAATGGAAACAATTTTAAAAGTGAGTTCAAGATGCGATAATTATTTTTTGCTAAATTTATGAACAGGAAGGGCACAAGAAAACCGAATGTCCGAATAATTCAAAAACATGTACGTACTTCATACAAACTGGGTAAACCATTGGGGCGTTGGGAACGTTACTCAACAAGATGCGCCAAAACTTTTCGGGGTTGTAAAAGATTTCTCTACATGCTTCGCGAATGATTCAAGCAATTTGAAAGCAATACCAAATGTACAAATAGAAGTCAAACTAAAATCAGATCAGGTGTTTGAACACAGTCCCTACAGAATGACAGAGATAGAAAAAAGGAGTTGAGAAATATCGTTCAGGACTTATTGAAAAATAGTATAATGCAACCTGCAGGATCCCCATATTCTAGACCAGCATTATTGACTACTAAGAAAAATGGGAAAAAGCAGCTTTGCGTTGAATCTCCCGCCCTTAATGAAATAATAAAAAAAGATCCCCACCCCCTACCAATAATTGAGGATTTGTTGGATCGCCTAGCTGGTAGCCACTTCTTCACTACTTTAGCTTTTTTGTCTGGATATCACCAGATTAGCATGGCACCATATTTTGTTAGGATGACACCTTTCGATATCCCTGATGGGTAATTCGAATATGAACGAGTACAGTCTGTCAAGTTAAAGCGTGGGTGGCTTTACTCGCAGTCGGTAAGGTGTATCGACATGATTTTGGTGTCAAAATATTAAGAAGAGCTCCCTCT
>NC_046663.1:97265552-97297853 GCF_010883055.1 Belonocnema kinseyi | reverse complement strand
ATGAAAGAGGGAGCTCTTCTTAATATTTTGACACCAAAATCATGTCGATACACCTTACCGACTGCGAGTAAAGCCCCCCACGCTTTAACTTGACAGACTGTACCATTCGGACTTTGCACAGCTCCATTTATTTTTCTGAGTACCATAGATACTGTTTTGGGAGATTTGCGATTCAATAAAGTTCTATTGTATCTCGATACGATGAGTTCTGTTTATATTTGAATAAAAAACAATATTACTTAGAACGTCGGCAAATGCGAATTTTTGAAAACTGAGATAACCTATTTGTATTATAAAATTCGAGGCAAAACGATTGGACCTAGTGACCAGGAGATATAATTTATTGAGAAATTCCCAGCGCCTAAAGATATTCACCAAGTTCGACCATTGTTGGAACTTCTAGGTCATTTCCGTACATTTTTAAAAAGTTTTGCAGAAAAGTCAAGACCATTGACAGTTATGTTATGTAAGGGGCAGCAATGGGCCTGAATGAAGGTTTAACAGACTTCATTTCATACGTCGAAAGGACCTTTAATAGCCAAGCTCATTTTAACTTTATTTAATATGAAGAGACTCAGCGTTTTATATACAGATGCCAGTCGTGTCGGATTAGCCGGGATGTTGGTGCAAAAATACGAGTAAGCAGAAAAAGTGGTTGGATATTTCAGTCGACATACTACGCCAACCAAACAAAGATACCAGTTCTTTGAACTGCAGATCTTAGCAGTAGTTGCTTCGTGAAACATTTGCGACATAACCTGGTAGGGGTACACTTTCAGGTAATCACTCATTGTTTGGCAACGAAAAGCGCTCTGCAAATGGCACATATAGATGCTCTTAGTCGCAATCCGCTGGAACAAAACGTGCAAGTTTTCGTCAGGGTCATTTCGGATGATGACTGGCTGTTAGCCGTACAAGTAACCGATGCAAAATCGAACTATATCAAGGTGATCCTCTCATCAGGGGCGAGGGAGGGTCACAAGGACATATTAAAAAATTATGACCTTCGCAGAGGTAAGATTTACCGTAGAATCGAATACGGAAATCGAGGAGTAATTCCGATAATATTATGATTGTCCACATCGACATTAACGGCACTGTGGGCAGTACATTGGACGTCACTCCCAGCGAAGTAATGCTGGACTATCGTATTGGACTTCATAATGGCAACGAGGACATTACGGACCCTATCGATGTCACTGCTCTGCGTCAAAATGTGTTTAAGCGCATCCAAACAGTCCAGAAGAAACAGAAACAGATTTTTGACAAAAAAGGGACGTTCACGTTAAATTCTCCCCGGAATATTTACCGTTGGTTCAAATCTCTTCTATTCTAAGTGTCGGAACCGGTCGGAAGTTGGTTCCAAAATGGAAAGGCACGTTCCAAATTTCACGTTGTCTGCACAATGACCGCCACGAGATGCCAGAACTCTATGGTTCCACTCGGTGTCGCATATCTGATCTGTGGAACGTCACAACTGCGGCATCTCTACCTGGCGGCTTCTCTCCGGCGCGGCATTTCTCACTGTGTAATTGACATTTTTGCGGCATCTCTTACCAGTAAAAATTCTCCCAGTGGCATGTCTCCCTTCCAACAATTTTTGAATGTCCAATTAAAAATAGCTCAACTGTGGCAAGCTTCCCAGGGCTAATTGTCACATCTGCGGCATCTACTACCAGCGAAAAGTCTACCATGTGGCATCTCTAATCCGTTGAAAAATGTTCAAGACTTCATCAAAGTCGCAAAATTGCGACAAGTCTCTCAGGACTGATTGTCACATCTGCGACATCTCTTGCCCGCGGCAGGACTCCCCAGCGGCATCTCTCATTCGAGAAAAATTTGTCAGTGCACGCACACACACACACACACACACACACACACATATATTGGAAAAACTGCGGGAACTCTCTCAGGATTAGTTGTCAAATCTGCGATATCCTCATCAGCGACAATTCTTCCAGCGGCATCTTTCCCCCAAGAAAATTTTTTTAACACTTCCAAAGATGATGAAACTACGGCAAGTATCCCCAACGATATCTCTCTCTCAAGAAATTTTTTTAAGTACTTCCAAAGATGGCAAAACTGCAAGGGAGACTTGCCTCAATTTTACCGTCTTTAGAACTACTGAGACAATTTTTTGGCTAAGAGATGCCGCTGGAGAGCCTTGCCGCTAATGAGAGATGCGGTGGACGTGACAACTAATCCTGGGAGACTTTCTGCAGTTTTTCCACCTTGATGCGTCTTGTCGCGGGAGAGAGATGCCGTAATGAGTCTTGAGAAACGTGCCGCACTTTTGCCACTTTTAGGTGGACTTCAACATATTTCCATGAATAAGAGCCGCCACTGGGGAGACTTTTTGATGATAGGATGTGACAATTAGTCCCGGGAGGCTTGCTGCAGTTTTAATACTTTAATATCGCGGGAGAGAGAAGCCCCTATGTAGAGATGCCGCTGTTGTGACATGTTGTAGATGTGACTTGCTGCAGATGTGTAATACCGCAGATATGACATTCCGCAGCTGTGACATGTCGCAGGTGTTACATTCCACAGATGTGATATTGCGCCGATGTAAAATGCCGCATGTGTGACATGCCGCAGATGTGACATGCCACAAATGTAAAATGCCGCAGGGGCGACTTGCCGCATGTTACATGATATGGACCCGGGACCTCCAGGCTAGCTTCGACAAGTGTTTAGTCTATGTCCTCATATTATACACAAAGCATCCTTAGCGACAGTACTGAGTGCGTCGCTTAGTTATCGCTTTAAAAAATGCTTCCATCCCGATGTGCGGAAAATTTGCTTTTTTACAGGCAGAGTATAAATTAAGTGAATTAACAGATAGGTATGTAAACGCAAGCTACCAAGTTAATTTGGTATTCAAAAGCCCCAAGTACGTGAGAAAGATATAGATTTCTTAAAATAAGAAAACTTGAATAATTAATTAAGTAGTTGATATATTTTTTAATTAAATAGCGATAAATTTAATAATATTAATTTGATAATTTAATAATTAATCGAACTTACCTCTAAGTGAAGTTCTGCCATAATTGTATGAAACGCCTTTTTCGAAGAAGATCAAAGGAATCCGTATGAAATACATTGAAAATGGCTCTCCGTGAATTTGGCTCAAAATTTGCCATTTGGCACATCTTTTCATGCAAGCCTAAGTGACTGAGTAATTGAGTGATCGAGTGATTGAGTGACTGAGTGATTGCGTGGCTGATTAACAGAGAGGAAGAGAAAGCAAATGAATATGTGTGTCATGTAAATAATGAAAATAATGAAGTGAGTAAGGGTGAGTGAGTGAGTAAGTGAGTGAGTGAATGAGTGAGTGAGTGACTGACTGAGTGAGTGAGTGAGTGACTGAGTGAGTCAAGGGTTATTATATGAGTGGAAAACAGTGAGTATATTTTTACATCTTTGTGCAAAGAGATGCAAAGAATGCAAACTCACCGTTTTATTATTCTTAATGGTACTGCTCATTTGCGTCATTAATAATGTTCAGTAACCTGCTGTACGGATGCTTAACGTAGGGTCCCAGTACAGACAATATAAATTAATCTGGAGAAACAATCACAGTAGGTTTTATCAAATGTCGATATTTGTGCGGGGAGAACGACTGTCTTAAAATACGAAAATTGCCACTCTTCTGAGTTTATGTATATGTACAATCCACTGCAGCAATGGCTTTTGGTGTTTGCGGCTCTGAATTATAGAGTTCATTTGAAAATTCCGTAACATGCTTTCGATGTACATTTGCCTTGGTATTGCTTGCAAATCTGACATTCTGAGGAACAAACCTATGGTGCAAAGATTGGCTCACTTTTGATATAAACAAGCTGATGGCCGCTCTACTTGGGTACTTAAATATGACTTTTAAAAATTGACCCGATAAACCTTGCTTTAATTTACATAAATAAATCAATAAGTCGTTTCTATATAAGTATCTGTGACCTCCCTCTTGAGATACAGGATCACAGTACGTAAAAAGGAATGAGAATTGTGCTTTGCTAATTGGCGAAATACATTTGAATTCTTCGTCGGTGAAAGAACTTTCATCTTCAAATTGATTCTGATTATTCGCCGCATGCCTTAGTTGTTGCAAAAATATCTGTAACTCTTGTCCTTTTATAACATATGGTCGATTAACTGATCTGAGACCTTCTAGAATTAATCTCAGGAAGCATTCCTTTTCGTCCAAGTGATGTGCACTACTTCTAACATTATCCGGAACATATATGTTACGAAAAAGAAAAATGTCTACCCTGCATTTTGTTTAGTATTGCATACTAAACTTGCCGTTTGCATTAACATAGTTAATATATTTTTCTGCAAATCTGTATACCACTCATCTGTTTAAAAAATGTAAGGGCAAATTCATGCATCATAAAGTTGTGTGATTTCAAGTTTACATTTAAAAATATACAAACCGCCAATCTCATAGGCACGGCACACATGAACACTGCTGTACATTTCGCTTTGTAGCCTGAAGTTTTACATGAAATAGGTCGTCTTCTTTATTTAACATTTGGAGATAAACAGTTCTGCCTATTATGCATTGAATAAGTAATAATCGATTTTCAGTGAAAAACCAGGTAGTAGAGCCAACTACTTGAATTAGTTAAATATGCCACTAGTACTCTATTGCTTAGCGCAATCAATTTTTTTGTTAGTATTATTGCCGTTTAGGTTATGTTGTCGTTCAACTCATCTGCTGACTTGAACAAGAAATCTAGATTATGTACTAATAATAGTTGCACATTAAATAATGGTTTTTCTGTTTCTCTCACTTAGTCACTTCCTCACTCACTCTTTCTCTCACCCACTCACTCACTTCCTCACTGACTCACCCTCGCCTTCACCCTCGCCCTCACTCACTTCATTATTTTCATTATTTATATGACTCACTTACTCATTTGTTCGTCACATACATTATGTATATCTTCCTTATGCTTGGTGTGTGTACTTAAACGGTTTACTATCAACCTTTGATGTTCTTTTGCGTTAAGACGGCGCATGAGATTAAGTTTTGGCATTAACATATTTTATTCAGCATGAAAAGATGTGCCACATGCCAAAGTTTGAGCCAATTTCACGGAGAGCTATTTTAAATGTATTTAGTACGGGGTCCTTTGTAGTGCGTCTACGATACACCGATATCGCCGTTATTTTCACAGTCGAACACTTCCCGTAATGGTATGCGTCTACGTATCTTGTACACTCTGCTACTCATATTTTTAAAGTGCTGCCGTAACATGGATCAGTGTCGTATTTGTTTATGACTCATAAACATATTTGAGGGAATTACAATGGATGGGACTGATCTTCTTTGGAAAAGGTGCTTCATACAATTATGATAGAACTCCACTTAGAGGTAAGCTTGTTTCACCATTAAATTGAACCGCTGGCGACCAAAAGAGGACACGGCCGGATTCAGCCTCAGAAGTATTGTCCTGAGAGTCAATTTTAAAAATCTTTCTAATTTCAATTTTAAAGACTGATACTTGTAGAGAATTTCAAGGCGCATCTTTTTTTCCTCTTGCAAAAAAATTCCAATCTTTTTTCACTTCAACTCGCGCTAATTTAGCCAATTTTCATTATTTCCCGATTTTCCCAATACAAAGTAAGTGTTTAAGTATTCTGAAACTATCTAAGAAAGAAAAGCGAGTATATTGTAATAAACAAAAAAGTTATTAATTTTTTTTGAGGTAATGCAAAAATCATGAATTTTAGCCTTCAAGCGCCTCGTTTAGCGAACGAATTTTAAGCTACCGAAAGCTTTCAGTGAGAAACTTGTTCATTAAGGTTCAAAGAAGTTTTCTAAAAAATTTTAGATTAATTGGATTAATAGTTCAAAAATTATGAATGTTTTAAAATCCAAGCGGTAATCTTGACGCTGCCCAAAAACGTGCCTGGCCGGCTACGTACGCGCTGCAGCGAACGACGTGAAGGTCAAGTCAATCTTATCAAAACAAATGCACAACAGTAACTGCATATATTATCATTAAAATAATTTATTTATTAAACATTTAACATATAATATTATGCATATTATTGAACAAGAATAAATTAATTAAACAATATTTTATTAGAAACTACTTTTAGTAATTTTCGTCACTCTCTTCAGTTTCTTCGGCATCTGGATTCTGAGTTTGTACTTTTAAAAATTATGATTCGAAAAATTTTTTTCCTTTATCGCTTAAATACTGGGAAAGATTTTTTAAATTCTTTATTTTAGCAGCTTTTAATCCAATTCGGGGCGGAGTACTTTTCGAAAGATTTTCTAGTTTAAGCGTAGGTTTAAAGAAAAAAGTAGTTGGATTTTGCAACTCATAGTTGTCAAAAACATCCACTTTTCTATCAGGAAAAACATGAAAAACGAACGCTTTGCTGATTTGGAAACTTTTTGGCTTTCGCATTTTGCCTTTGAAGCATTTTTCAAAATCCTGCAGAAGATCTTCACACTTCTCGACAATTGTGAATGAAGGTAAACGAGCATTGCGAATCATTTCTACATATTCATCTTCAGTTTCAATTCGTTCTAATTTTTTCAGCTTTTGCGAATATGTGATAAAATTCCTATCGCACTGGCAATAGGAATGACCTCGAACTGGAAACACATATTTAATCTCGCTTTGCAAATAAATGGACAATAAAACCAAAAAACGAAACACTGTGTAATTTTTATTTTATCCTGGACATGAGTCTGAAAATAATGTTATGCTGTTGAACTTGTCTTTAGCAAATTCTTTTAATACCGCGTATTCGATAAAACTGCAAACAGAGCTAGCACCCTACTTTACAATTCCCTCAAGAATAGGGAACATGTAACTCTGGTTCGTATTATGTACATGTACGTTAAATAGAAAAAGCCATGCTAAACGTAGGTAAAACTGCGCGGACACTGGTATTTTTGGTAGTGGCAAATTCTGTGCAAAATCAAATTCACAGCATAGGCTATTCTTTTCAGAGAATATTTGCTTTTTTAACTTCAAATAAATTTCAGCATTGTTTTTGTGATTAATTACTTCTTCGTTTACCTCTCCATTTGTCTCGTTTTTGTAGCAAGTATTTCACACGTCAGTTCTAGGTAATTTAAAACTGAAGCCAACATTTCGGTTAAAATACTTAAAATGAACGGTTTGACTTATTGTCAATTTAGCCCCCGTTTTTTCTTTATAATATTTTCCGAATAATTTGTAAAGTTCTACAAGATTTAATGAAGGATTATCAAAATATTTTAGGTTGTTAGAATTTCGTTTGCAATGTGAACTGTGATGTGGAATTGATTCGCAATTCGCTTCAATCATTTTTTTAAATTTTCTGTTATTTTAAGACAACTTTCGCGTATTCCGAGCTCAAAATTGCTCCTGTACATGAGGTTTTCAAGATATCCTAACGTAAAAGTGCAAAAAACGTGTTTTTACCTGTCTTTGAGGTTATGTAACCGAACAAGAAAAATGTCCACCACAAAAGCTAATGTGGAATTTGAAAGTACTAATCTTCCCCTTTCAAACCTACTTGGACTTATTAGGATATCTTTATTTTTCACCAAAATATTGTAATTTGAAATTTTTTATTTTAGCGTTTTAACCCATTAACGCTGAGGTGTTCAGATTTATACAACGCATTCTCTATTGCTGACGGTACGATATTTTTTCTTCGAAATATTATCTCAGGGGTTTCCGAGGGTGCCCTTTCTATTGCCGGTGTCAGTTTTTTGTTATAATCCCTAGAAGATCTAATATGGCGGCCACAATTTAGGGCTTTAAAAAGAACAAAGTACCCCGCACAAAATACCAACGAAAAAGCGTGCAGTCGTTTGGAGCCAAACTTCACACATCGATGAAACAAAAGAAGACGGACTGCGCGGAATGCTAATGCGCACTCTGTATGCATTCTAATGTTCACATTCGCTGTATATGCGCGCCGTTCCACGGCGCAGTCAGTCATCGATTCCTAGCTGGCTCACTGAGGTGGCGACGTTTTTATGACGTGTTATGCGTAGGTGATGAGATTCGTTTTTTGCTAGAGATCACCTTTGAGTGGCGGGCTAACGGTTAGATGCGTAGGTAATAAAATTCTTTTTGTATTTGAAATCTGTCTAGCGGTTACACTTCGTGTCGATCGTGATTTTTGTAAATAGTGAGTTTTAGAATTTCCACGCTACTGTTCATTATAAGAAAAAAATGAGTTTAAGAGCTCCTTGCGCTAAGAAGGTCAATACGTTTTGTCACGTTTGTGCAAAGTATGAAACGGAGAAATACCGTCGATCAATTAAAGATTCGATAAAAACGTCATACTTCAACTGTTATGGGACTTCAATGAAAAATTTGGATAAACCGTGGGTACCAACCTCAATTGGTCATGCTTGTAGTTTAAATTTTTCAAATTGGGAAGATGAAAGTACCAAGACGCAGAATGTTATTCAACCACCTGTTTGGCGTGAGCCAAATGATCATGATACTGATTGTTACTTTTGCTTATGCAAAACAGGAGAGGTTTTTCTAAAATCTATTTGGGGAAGACCGTTTACCCTGATGTAAAAAGTGTTACACCAGCCAAGATTGGTATTAGAAATCATTCTGAAAACAAAAGTGACCGATCAACTCACGAATCAATGGATACTGACGATCCTAAAGCAACTGAAGATTCTTCTTGGGAAGAATCAGATGATGAAAGTCCTAAATTTTTTGACCAAGACGGATTGGGCGATTTTATACGTGACCTTTATCTTCCAAAAGATAAAGTTAAGATTTGCGCTTCAAGGCTCAAAGAGAGGAAACTATTGTTACCTGGCACTAGAGTAACTGTTTACAGAAATAGAGATAAAAGTTTCTCTAGTAGTTTTCAATGGACAGTGGGATTGTGTATTGCAATGATATCTAAGGACTCTTTAATTTATATAAAATAAACTTATATAGCCAGAGGATTGGCGTCTTTTCATAGATTCGTCTACAGAAAGTCTGAAAGCAGTACTATTACATAAAGGAAATAAGTATTCTGCAATTCCAGTAGGTCACTCAACTACACTGAAAGAATCTTTTGATACTTTCCAATTACTCCCGATAAAAAGAAAATACAATGTCTATAATTGGCTTATTTGTGGTGAGTTCAAAATGATAAATCTTATAATAGGTTTACAATCAGGAAACATTAAATACCCTTGTTTTCTTTGCTTTTGGGACAGTCGTGCAAGGGATGAACATTGGATAATGGAGAAATGGCGAGACAGATTGAGTGGACAGTTGGTCAGCATAATGTTGTTTATGAAAGACTTGTTAACAGATCCAAAGTTTAGAACTATTGTATCAAGTATGTTAAAGAATTTTAAAAGATTAGATTGTTTGATGAGTATGAAATTACATTTTCTCAAATCTCATTTGGATTGTTTCCCAGAAAATGTTGGAGCATTCAGTGAAGAAATGGGCGAACGCTTTCATCGAGACTTTCACCAAAAAGAGCAACATTATTAAGGTCGATGCAATGTAAGAATGATGGCCGACTATTGCGGGTCTTTGCAAAGAAATGATAATGACCCTACTAGTCATAAACGAAAGTCTCTTCACCGATCGTTTGACATGAAGCGCGAACGTTTCCATAAGGAAACAAGCAATTAATTTCACATTCATTGGAAATACAATCGTAAGTCTTGCCTTAACTGGCTGGACAATCGTAAGTCTTGCCTTGACTGGCTGGACAATTTAAAGTCTTGCCTTGACTGACTGGGCGAGTCAAAGTCTTGCCTTGACTGGCTGGGCGATGCAAAGTCTTGCCTTTATTGGCTGAGCAATTCAAAGTCTTTCCTTGATTGTCTGGCCAATCGCCTTTCCTTGATTGGCTGGGCAATCTAAAGTCTTGCCTTAATTGGCTGGAAAATATTAAGTACTTCCTTGCGTAGCTGGATAATCCCAATTCTTGCCTCAACTGAATGGGCAATGGTAAGTCTTGCCTTGACCGGCTGGACGATTCAAAGTCTTACCTCAATTTGACTGGAAAATATCAAGTACTTCCTTGCTTAGCTAGATAATCCCAAGTCTTGCCTTAACTGGCTGGGCAATCGTAAGTCTTGCCTTGCCTGGCTGGACGATTCAAAACTTGTCTTGACTGGCTTGACGATAACAAGCTAGGAGTCATAACAAAAAACTAAGCCAATCGAAAAGGAACCCCCGAAAACCCCTCAGATAACATTTTCAAGGGACAATAGCATACCATCTCAGCGTTAATGGGTTAATACGCTAAATTGAAAAATTTCATTTCAAGGTTAGCCCACTTTTAGTGTGGAATTCAATTATTACACGAAATGTAAACGACTACATTCGCTGCTCCCAGGGTTAGGTGGGTTATCCTGCTTATGATTTGGTAGGGGTGATTTCTGGGTTTAAGTGTATTAGCAGGTAGGTGGGTTAACCCACTTGTGGCATGGAACTTCATTATTCCAAGAAAAATATGTGACTAAACTTATTGTTCCCACAGTCAGGTGGGTTAGTATGCTTGTGGCTTGTCAGGGGTGGTTTCTACCCCTAGGAAACGGCTTCCGTAGAAATGAAAAGACACGGGTACCATATTTTTTATTGTTTTATCAATGTGCAAAGTTTGGTTCCAAACGAATGTACGCTTTTTTCTTGGTATTTTGTGCGGAATCCTTTGTTCTTTTTTAAAGCCCTAAATTGTGGCCGCCATATTGAATCTTCTAGGGGTTATAACAAAAAACTGACACCGGCAATAGAAAGGACACCCTCGAAAACCCCAGAGATAATATTTTTAAAAAAAATATCGTACCGTCATCAATAGAGAATGCGTTGTATAAATCTGAACACCCCAGCGTTAATGGGTTAAAACGCTAAAATAAAAAATTTCAAATTACAATATTTTGGTGAAGAATAAAGATATCCTAATAAATTTAAGTAGGTTTGAAAGGGGAAGATAAGCACTTTCAAATTCCATATTAGCTTTGTGGTAGACATTTTTCTTGTACAGTTACATAACCTCAAAAACAGCTAAAAACGCGTTTTTTTCACTTTTGGTTAAGATATCTTGAAAACCTGACGTACAGGAGCAATATTGAACTCGGATTCGGATTCAGCGCATCAAAATCCTTCGGAAATGTTTGGTCTACTTTCTGGATTTTGACTTTTGTCAAATTTTGTCGGCCTGTATTATTTAAGAAATTCCACGAACAATTTTTATTCTATATGTAAAAAACAAAGAAACTCGTACAATTATTGTAAGCTTATTATAAAGAATAATTAATCATTTTTTCTATTCAGGATAGGCTTCGCAAATGTGCCTTTTTGTTTAATAACATAACAGGCGTCAAATCTTGCGAAAGTGTTTGATTTTTTTGTCCAACCTGCAACTTTCTTGATGGCATCAATACTAACACCACTTCTCTTTTCCACTGAAGTTGAAGCATGCCGCGTACTGTACGCATCGAAGATGTCTAGTAAACTGTCTTTAAGAGTCTTCTTTATCTCATGACCTCGTAAATCACTAGTCCTGTCCAAGTATGCGTTCAATGTTGAAACTGGGAAAATGATTTTGCTTTTATTAAAGTATGGAATGGCCAATGTAGGCTGTGTTTTATTTAACCTTGAAGTCTTTATTCTGCTAGGAATCTTGATTTCAATGGAATCAGCACTTCTTTCAATATTTGTGATATCAATTAATGCAATCGTTTCCATGCGTTGAGCCGTTACTAAAGCCAGTAATGTGACAAGCTTCATAGTGAGATGAGACAACGACATTTTTTCATCAGAGCCCCATTCACTCACATGATCCAAAACAATTTTTATGTCCCATGTTGCCTCATACTTAGGCCTTCCTGGTCTCAACTTATTGATACCAATAGAAAATCTTCTCACCTGAGGGTCTTCACTCACTCCCGGGCCATGTAAAAGTGCAATCGCTGATCGACAGGTGTTGAGAGTACCGCAGGATATACCTTTCTCGAACTCTTCTGTGAGGAATTTAAAAAACTAATGTATATTGTATTTGTAGATATCAACGTTATTCCGTTGACAAAAATTCTAGCACTTCTTCAAAGAACTGTTGTATTGCTTCATGTACGAATCTGACAAGGATGACAACATGATGATGATTGCCTCTTCAGGTACATTCGTCCGTTTCAGTGCCTCCCGAATAGCGTGCCTGCAAGCAGGGTAATTCTCTTCCAAAGAGGATGTGACTGCTTATTCAAACATGGCAAACGGTTAATATTCGATCTGAAATAAATTGTTCTACAATCTAATATTGAGAGAATGTTTGCTCCAATGAGAGAATGTTTGCTCCAAACTAAGGTGAAAGCATCGGCCGCCATGGACCCAGGATCTTTTGCCCAAGAAACATAAAGTTTGCATTTTGTATTTATCCTGGTAAACAAGTCTATTTCCGGCCCACCAAACTTGTTCACTATGTTCTTGAAGGCACACTGTGACAAAGTATACTCGGTTTCTGGTTCGAGACGTCGACTTCGACATTATCCTTTGAAAAGATTTAAGATGCAAACATGCAGATACCCCTTTTCTCGCCCCACTCCCAGATTTTCTTTGCTAAATTGCTTAATTTTAGGAACTGAATACCACCCACCTTATTTATATAAGCGATGGCGGTCGCGTTACCGATTCTTAAAAGCACATTACAATTCCTTAAACCGCCTGCAAAGCACTGGAAACCAAAAAATCCTGATAATAACTCCAGATAATTAATATGAAGAACTCGTTCCTCCTCGTTCCAATGGCCATGCGTTCTGCCTCCATTACAATAAACGCCCTATCCAGAGCCCGAAGCATCTAAGAAAATTTTAATTTCAGGTTTGAATTACATAATAGCGCAAACTTGGGCTTCAAAATTACTATTACTAGCTTTTAATGCAAGAACTTCTCTCTCTCTCTCTCTCTCTCAAAGTTTTTAATATGCATCCAGCCGTACTTCAATGATGCACAACATGAACCTAAGTTTCCTATTAAACCTGTGCAATCTCGAACAATGCAATTGCTCAATTTTATGAACTTTTCAACTAGTTATTCAACTCTTTCTTGATTATCTTTTGGGAGTTCGATTGTCATTTTTTGACAAATCAGAAATGAATCCGAGAAACCTGCATTTTGTAGAGGGTACCATATAACTTTTTGATCGTTTACTATGAATCCTAAGCTTTCAATCAATTTACGTGTCTCTTGAACATTTTTCAGACAATCTTCATATGAATCCACAAGTAAAAACATATTATCCAGATAAATTACCGCCAGATATTCTCTTTTGTCTGAGCTTGATCATAATAGGTTTCATTAACTTGGTAAATGTATATGGAGCCCTATTTAGCCCAAAAGGTAAACAAGTGTACTTATATAGGACATCTTCAAACGTGAATTTTAAATAAATCCTGTGTGACTTCTCAATTTGAATTAGAAGGTATGCATCTTTTCAGATCTATAGATTCCATAAAACAACCGCGACTCAACATTCGTTTAACAGTTTTGGCGTCTTCAAGTTTAAAATGCTCAGTATCAATGAACTTACTTAGTCGCTTTAAATTTAAAAACAGTCTGTGTAATCCATCTCGTTTTATCACAGGCCAGAAACAGGTACACACCTCTGTAAGACACCATTGTACAACATATAAACTTGATTTCGAATCAGCTGACGATCTTGCATAGACCAACAGGGTTCAACAAGTGATATTTCTTATTTTACCGGAGAGGTGAAAGGTATTTTATACCCTGAAACCTAGCTCAGGATGGTTTTATCAGGCGGTTACGCTGCCCATTCTGATGCAAAAGAAACTAATCACCCTGCTAATTGACTTACCTCCAGTTTGTCTGTTTCGCGTACATTTGATCTTGCTTCTGATACTGATTCCTGCCTCGTGGATTTGACTTCAGACCGTGGTCGTACGATTGATAAGCTTGGTAAGCTTGTATCTTCCCCCCCCCCCCTAGATTGGAAACTTTTCTTGTGTTGGTTTTGGAAGGATGGGCATTGTAGTTTTTTGAAATCTTGTCCTTTTCTAATTGCGGGTTTGGAACAGATTTTAAACCATTCGTTGATAGTTCCAAGACTTTTGCAGCCTTCAACTTTTCAGCCAAATCTTTACCGAATAACCATAACCATTAAGCGGTTCCGGATATTGTGTTTTCTCTAGCGGATTCAATTTTAGTGTCAAGCCTATGGTCTTTCCCACACAGGCGAGTAAGGCTGTGATTTTTCCTTGCTTTTCAACTATCCTTTCATCCCGCTTTTAAATTGTACTGTCCAAGGCAGCCTCAACTTCCAAATTTAATCTTGGCGGGTCCATTAGGACGCCATTCTTTAGTGAAGGAAAGGTTTTCAACCAAAATTTTCTTTCTTCAGACGGAAGACCTTTTTTAATAATTTTTTTCAGATCTCTGCTAAATGGTTATGCACTGCTGGGGCGAGTACACGGTCTGACATAGGTGCTCTCCACAAATTTTTAGAGCCTTTTCATCTAATTCATGCTTCGGTGATCCTGAAGCCTGTTCAGAAAGTTCCGCAGTTATTTTTAGCCCACCAGTTTGAGTAACTGTGATGTCATTATCGTCTGTAGAAGATGGATCTCCAACAATATTCAAGTTAGAACCATCTTTATCTTGAGACAAACTTCCACTAAATTCAGGTGGAAGACTATGATTTTTCTTATAATAATCATAATCATTGTCATAATGCCGCCGCCTGTAAGATCCACTACGTGAGCGATTTCGAGAACGACTAGTAGACCTACTGGCCATGGATCGGCTTGAACGATGCCTTCGATCATCTGTCAAAACAATGAGGAGAAACAAAATAAAAGCATGACCAAAAAAAAAATATTCCGAAAGAAACTTCTCATATATGTATTTCTTATAGATATTTCACATTTATCTCGTTATTATTGGTATATTTGATATCCAATGAGGGTTACATGCACTCACAAGTTGATTGAACCAAAATGTGATGCGTTAAAATATGTCGCCAGACTGGCTTCTGAGTTTCATCATCGTTGAACGATTGCGAAATATATCGCGTGAGAGGTTATGTGCAAAGTAGATGATGAACATCATTGTAACACTATATTGGTTGATCGGTTGGACCGAAAAGACACACACATGAACATCTACACATAGACAAGATCAAAAAACAAAAAAGAAAAGGAAAGGCTTTTAGATTCCAATTTATCTTGTCGTTGGAGATAACTTAATTTATGACGTAAAATTTCATGTTCCAAAAATTCGATTCGCTTCTTGAGATCTTTCTTTTTAACCATTTTTAATGGAATTTCAAATTAACACTTGTGACGTTATCAACACAAAGAAGAACAATGAGTAACAGAGTGTACAAGATGCATAGACACGTTCCATAATGGAAAGTTGTGGAGTGTGAAGATTGTGGCGACATCTATCTCAATGTTTTCGTTCCCACCGTAAGTAAATCACACTCTTTTAATATTTTTAATCTTATCGAATACAGGCATATTTTAAACTTGTAATATCTAGGCTATAATATGTTCATGTTCTCTATTTTTTAAAATAATTTACTGTTAATTATTAACTTTAAATTCTTCGAATACATACACTTAATTAATTAAAATGAGAAGAAAATTATTTTAGAGTTTCAGGGTGAAGAAAAATTACTGAATAGATCAATAAAAATTTGTTTATTATTGAATCGCAATAAAAAGAAGCGTGAATCGAATATGTCTGCATTGATTAATTATTTCAGAATATAATTAGATAAATTACGCTATTTTCCGATAAATTCAATGCTGCAAAGGATTTTACTCTTTTCTTTACGATCTGCATTACTCTTGACGCCTTTTCTCCATTTACGAATTCCTCATGTGAGATAACTCAAATTTTCTATTGTTTTATTCTCGAGTTTTATTACTGCGAAAGATACCATGTTAATCATACACTGTTAGAAATTTCTATAGCGATTTTACTATAAATATATTGGAAGCAATATGCATATACGCGTAGTAAATTTAATATACCATTATTTTGTAAAATAATATACATGTATAGTAAAATAAAGTGCATAAAATTTGAAAGTTCTTTGATGTATTCAAATCTTGTCAAATATTTAAAACTAAAATAATAACCTACAATTCATCGACAAATTCTTATTTATAATCAAAGTGCGACATACGGGTGGGGTTTACATCAAAATTCACTGCCGATTTCAGAATTTTTACGTGAATACTGCTGCTTTTAGGTTAGGTGTCTTATCTATGTACTTAATTGAACTTTTCCACTTGAAAACCAGTATAATTTATGTTCAATTAGAAAAAAATATAATACTTTATTATTTGGAATTAAACATGACTTCCAAAATTATCTTTAATTTGTGTAAAGTGAAATTACCTGGCTCTTTTAAGAATTGATTAATATATATGTATATTAAATTTACTACGCAGCCTCTGAATAACTATTTCATAGACCGAATTCTTATATTTACTATATAAATGTATAGTAAATGTATATAAAAATTGCAAATATTTTTAACAGTGTAGGCTTCATCTCAACATTTATATTTAAATTCTCAAAATCAGACATTTTATAACTGTATGTTTAAGATTGCTAAAGTATGAATCATTGAAAACTATTCCGCATTTCATTTATTTTTACAGTCCACACTTTCTATTCAAGAACGATCAGTGATTGCTAGAAAATTCATTGGTAAGAGGAAATGAGTGATTCTGTTTTGTCGAAGAATCATAGAAATACTAATTTTCCAAAGTTTTCTTTTGGGTTTTCCGTTTTTCTGAAGAGATATCTCGTTTATCATGATATTGAACATTTATTTCAATGTCAACAAATCAGAATATTAGGAAAAATTTTCAAGAATTAGCTACCAATTAGTAATAACGTCTGAAGCTATGTTTTCGTATATTGACCTAAAGACATTCCAAAAGATAATGTTAATGAAACAAATAGCTGGTCTGGTTGAAAGCAAACTAAATATAGTAAAAATCTTCAATAGCCCTCCCTTCTATAGCCTTTCTGAGAAATGACGCCGCGCTGCATGTAGGTGTATGTGTAGGTATATATATATATATATATATATATATATAATATAGGCGGGATATGCGGCTGTCACTCAGGCGAGCTGTCAGAAGTGAGTTGTTCAGGCTATAATGAGTTAAACTGTTAGAAAAATCTGTATGAGGTTTAATATACATATGTATGAAGCAAATATGCACTACCGCTACTGAAATGTAACATGCATTGGTGTAGTGAATTTAATATACAGGTCAGTATAACAATGTGCGTGAAAACTCAACCAGTTTTCATTTCTTTAAATATTGTCAAATATTCTCAATTAAATTAATAATCTAGAATTTGTCGACTCAGTTGTTATTTATAATGATATTGCAAGGTACGGGTAAATTTTTTTCCTAATGTCGATCTAAATGTTCAAAATTTAAGTCGAATACAGTTAATTGTAGGTTAAGTCTGTTATTTATTTGCTTGATTGAACTTTTCGATTTGAAATCCCATTTAATTTTTGGTTAACAGAAAGCGGGTATCATGTTTTATTATTTACAATCGAAAATTACAACTAAACTTATTTTAAATTTGTGAAAGATGAAATTATATGCATTTCCTCGTAAGTGATTAAAATGAATGCATATGAAATTTAATATACGCGCTCTTAATGGCGATTTCATATATTTAGTATATTAATTTTCATGAACATGGGTGTATTAAAGTTAATATTATTTTTAACATTGTAGTTGCAACCCACCTTCAGCCACGAAATCGGGGCTATAGAAGAGTTTCACTGTATTTGCTATAGGTATTCTGAAAGAAAAGAAAGTTAAAAATCTAACAATATCTTTCTGACATACTTTGATAGCAAACCAGGTTGCTTTTAATTTGGAATGGAATCGGCGTTGCGAATAGTTAATATATAATTAAAAATTACATAACAGTAATCTGTATGACTACTTTGTCTCCCAATCGCTAATTTTCTATTATGTTTTACAAGAAATAGCTCTATACAGAAAATTGTTCGTTTTTATACTCATAAATCTAAAAAATGTCTATCTTAATTTTAATATGACAGCATACGGTTAAATTGTAAATTATAATTTTTAGAGTTAAATTATCCATCATAATTGTTAAATTTTCCAGGATACGCGGGATCCAACTACAACTATAGATTTACCTAAACAAAAACTTCCTGTTCTTATATCTGAGGTGAGAACGGCTATTTTCATACTTATTTCGAGTCAACATACCTGAAACAGAAAAAAATAACAATCATGAAAAATTGGATTAACGTAACTTTGGAAAGGTTTTGATAAAAAAAACTACAATAAAAAAACCGTTCATATGATGAAAAATAATTATTTTAATTATTCTTACACTACTTGTAGGATTTTTGAGCACCAGAAATGATGCGTCACCTGGAAACTATTGATTACAACACATGGTTACAGTGTTGAAAAGAGTGAAGGCAAACATAGAGAATTTTGGAGGGGATCCTGACTCTGTCACTCTTTTTGGAAATTCCGCAGGCGCCGCTGCAGTTCATCATGTGTCTCTTTCTAAAAAACGGAAGGGCTCTTTCATAAAATGATTACAGTGAATGGCTCAGCATTATCAACTTGGGCTTTCCATCCCAGAAAAAATATCAGGAATGACTCAATCGAACTGGCCAAACTAGACAATTATTTTCGGATGAACAAAACAGTAACAACCGCTCTATATAATTAAACAAGTAAATAATTTAACCAAAATAATAATATAAAATAAGAGATAGTGTTCGGGCATTATATAACAGTAAAAGGAGAGGGATTGTATAAATTGCAATTGAAAAATTTCAATATTTTAGCAAGGTTTTTTTTAACTGTACAATCGAAAATTCTTAACCTTTCAAATTTCAAAAACTAAATGTTTTAAAACTTAAGATTTCCAAATTCAAGGTTCCAAATTCGACACTTAAATTTATGTTTTTAATATTCCAAAATAAATCATTTAAAACGCAAGTCATTTTTTCGTTCTAAAATATAAAAAAAATATTTTATTGACAAAAAAAATATTTAGGTTCAAAGAAAAATCAGTAAAATGAAAAATTTTAAACATGTTTACTATTTTTTAGGGTTCTCGTCAGTTTTCAAGAGGTTTAAAAATATGTCCTCCGATTTTACGGAATTTCGTATGATTTCGAGACATTTTAAGGGATTTTAGAGGATTTAAATTTCCGAAAATTTAAAAATATTTTACAGGATTTCAAGAGAACTTTGGAAAATGAATTAAAAATAATTTCAAAGGATTGCCTGCGATTTCGAACATTTCTAGAGATTCAAGCGATTTTTTAAAAGAACTTTAATGACTAAGTTCGATTTAATTTATATTCAAGAAATTTCAACTAATTTATACGATTCCCAAAGGAAATTTTTTAAAGAATTAAAGGTATTCCAAAGGTTTTTTCAAAGAATAAACAAAATTCAAGGAATTTCCAAGAATTTTATAGGATTTCCAATAATCTTTTTCAATCTCGTGCGAAAATTTTCCATCACATATATACAACCTTTTGCAATCCCATGCAATATGAAAATCAAACAAAAATCGTTTTTTCAAGAAGATAACAAGTAAGCTGCAACGAAAGTTATCTCAATCTTTTTCGGTCCTAGTGTACACAAAAATAGGAGTAATTAGCTCCGCTGTAAACTACAAATTTTCGAAATTAAAGATTTTTATAACTGCAGAATTTGAAATTATACAAATTGAATGATTTTAAATCTGAAATGTTTGAAGACCTACAATTTCAAAGTAGACGAAATTTAACTGTAAAGAAGAAGAAAGTGAGACGAAATAAAGTTTATGGAAATTCTACGCAACCTAATCTGTATTTGTTATTAGCCGAAGTTTATGCAGAAGATTAAAAAGTGGACAACATAACACCAATATGAATGATGAAGAAATAGTTGATTGCATAAGGAACATCGATTTAAAAGAAGTCTTAATTCTAACTAGAAAAATGGTAAATATTAGTCAGCATTCAAGCCTATTTAATTACATCAAATATATTTTTAATAAATTGAGTCACAACGTAAAATTCTCCAAGATTTAAACTTCAAACATAACAATATTTTTAAAGACAGCTTGGAAAAACTCGCCCAGGATGATCTTTGGCCCAACTTTGGAAGAATAGGATGCTATCGCAACAATGTATCCAAGAAAAGTGACAGAAAATGCTTCATTTCGTGATATTCCCTGGATAACGGGACTTGTCGCTGACAAAGATTTAGGACTTGGTAAATAATTCAAAATATACATTAAATTGAATTAAAATATTTAAAAAATACCACTCAGAGAAAATGTTTTTCTCGGAACAAAAGCATAGTCCTGTTGCCTGCTTTGTTTTAAAACAAGTGCATATCTTTTTTGCAGATGAAGAATTATTTTGCAACAATATTAGGTAAAGTCTGTCACAAATGTTTGCTACAAAAAAATTCTTCTTCATGCAAATGGAATTCCTTCTGAACTTAAATTAAAGACGAAATTCCATTTATTTCAAGAAACATCCGTTTGATACAAAAGGACGTTTCGCTGAGTGACAGCATTAATTACAAATAAAAAAGTTGGACTTTACCGTTCATACCTTGTTATAGGCTTTGATTTCGAAGGTGAAAGTTTGCAAGGATTAAAGGAGAAGTTTACTGAGCTTGGACTGTATGTTATGGAATATCATCAAGTTATTGAAATGAAGGAACAGTTTAGTTATTCTTTGATAGATTACTAATTTCAGGGAAACCTTAGTCAGAACTTAAATACTAATGCTTCTCAAGTAAGACATTATTTTGTGTTTTTATTAAATTTTCACTCGGTTAAACCTAGTTATACATCATAGCCACGGACTAAGTCAAGGGACTGATGAGATTACAATGTTATAAGTTAATTCAACTAATTTAATACGATGCTTGAAACCGCCTACGATGACGTTGTAGGTATACACTTACGAGCAACCACGAGCGTTGGAGGTGTTGACAGTCACCTCTGGATGCTTTCTTGGAGCTACCATCTGCCACTCCACGGACTTTTAATCCCTCACTTCCTGATGGTCAAGAAAGTTTCTTACAATGCGACAGGTGTTTAATAAAACCGCCTTCTGAGCTGCTGCCAATACCCTACTGACCCCTAAATGTTCAAGATGTTCAGTGCATCTTGCATGCGCACTGCCTGTAGCCAAAATCACAATGGGATGAATAAATGCATGATTCACATTCCTCTATATGTTTTTTAATTCATACCTCAACTCGCTACACTTGTGGATTTTGCTTGTATAGGTTGACTGCAAATTTCTGTTAAGCGGACAAGCAATGTGGATGATATAGACTCTTCCACCTTCTTTTTCTCGCATCACGATGTCAGGTCGATTAACCCGGATGTAATGATCCGTTTGGATAGTTACATCCCAATATAAGATGTAATCTTCGCTTTGTAAAATGGGCATTAAAATGTATCTATAGAAAGGCATCCATTCTTTTAAGAGTCCTAGGTGTAGGGCAAGGTTTTGATGTATGATGCCCGCTAGATCATTATGTCTGTGCGTATATTCTCTCTGAGCCATTACGCGACAGCCATCGACAATGTGACCGATGGATTCGTTGGTATTTCCGCATAATCGGCACCGGTCAACTACGTCTTGATTCTATACGTGTTTGCGATAAGTCCTGGAACAGTCTCTGGATACAGAACACCCTTTTTGTGCCAAATATTGGATGCCTTACTATCGACTTCGTTTCGATCTAATGTTTTGGGATTTACTTGCCCTTTTCAAGACCGCTGAAACATCCAAAACTGTGATGTTTGTCAGATGCATTTTAGGGCCATTACTTGCCCATGCTTCCTCCAGTTTGAACCAAGCAGTGTCCAAATTGCATCTGTTCATATTTCCCCAAACACCCGACCAGTAGTTAGTCATATCTTCCAATTGAGGGACTTCGGTGCCTTAGTGGTTATTTGGCTTTACAATCAGTTCACGATAGAACCTTCTTTCATCTCTCGGAAAGTTTTGATTTTGTTGCCTTCGTGCATTACCTTTCTTGTACCGACGCAGGCTGGCAGTAAGAACATCAAGTCTCTGTCGTTGAGTCTAAAATTTCATCCAATATTGCTGGTGTTAATGTCTCCATGTGCCGAGGGTGGATGATTTTAGTAACATGGTTCATCAGCTTTCCGGTTCTGACATCCATATCCAGCCTGATCTTCCATGGTGGACCTTGATCCCTTGCTGGGACAAAAACTGCATTTGCAGGCCTTGCTTTCCGGCCCGACATTTTAACGGTTGCCACAGCTGCACAATATACAAGAGTTTGCACCTCTAACGCAGTTTGTGCTACATTCAAATACTTAGGTAAAACCTTGCTGTCGAGATGTGCTATTAGTCCACGCTGATCATTTGTGATCTTCGTTTTGGGCAGAGAATGCCTTAGTGTTGGTTCTACATATCTGAACTCTAGTAAAGCATGACCAAAATTCCTTTCCAGGTGCTGTAGTTTTTCTGAGATTTCCCTATTCACATCATCGTTAGTAATATCTGAATGTGGTTCTAATTTATCCGGTGCATGATGTTCATTATCCCTAGCACCTATGCCTTCAGCATCAATCAAGTCTTCGTTATCCACATCTTCCAAGGCGAGCTCATCAATAGGAAGCTGCCGTTCCCCTTACATTTTGATAGCATCTATTTCAACAGCCGAAAGCAGTCTGTTTACAGATATTGAGCGTTTTTGATCTGCCAGATTCTACTCATTTATTTTGTGGCTAGCTCTGGGTATTTAAGTAAGAAGAGTCTATGATGTTCTCTCCTCACATTTTGCCCACATTTCTCTGCCAAAAAATAAAGGCGCATAACATTTCTGTTCATATGTTATGTCTATTTTCGTCGTTTTTTTTGGTTGCTGATTCTCTGCTTCTTCCTCTGGTTGTATAAGGTCATCCACCTCTGGAGGATGTGGTGGTGTTGGACCATAAATAGGTTGAGGAATAACATCAATTCCTCCTGCTTGACCGTTTGACGCGGCTTTCTCTAACTGCTGTTCATTGCCGTCGTTTTTCCACGCCAAATCAACCTGTTCTTTAATCTCTATTGCTCGGTCTTCTGTAACATGTAGATTAGTTCTGATATCCTTCACGGCAGCGACAAGATCTCTTAGTGCAACTTTTTGTATATACGGATACTTTGAAGCAAATTTTGTTCTTAAATTGTATCATTTTACCATTTTCGTTTCAAACTTTGCACTTTCGTAATAGAGACACACCAATTCCTCTTTCATTGTTGTATCCCAATTGATGCTCTCCCACGATATTTCTGTCGAGGAGGTTGTCTGCAAATAGCTAGCGCTAGCCTAAGCATCCTCAGCATGCACAGTTGATGTCCCACTGCTTACCGTTTGTCGCAGATGTTCTTGCTGGTCAGCTGTTTGATTAGTGAGATCTGCCTGAGCATCTCGCAGCTCACCATCGCCACCGTCCCGCATTCTGTGGCTCCCAGCTATGGCTTCAGGGGCGCCGCGACTATCCTCGTGAAGCGACAAGCGTTTCAAAATCTTTAATATATTCTCCATTTTTCATTGTTGGGTTTTAGTGTTCTACTTAGTCCCTCTCCTCTTCGTTACCAACCCATTTGGCATGGGAAACCCTGTCAGTAGCAATGATACCGCCAACATTGCCGTCGAAGTCATGAGAGGAGAGCTCAAGCCCTACCGCGACATCAATGCGGAACACCTAATAATAATAATAATATTATTATTATTATTACACCATTCAGCCATTTCCCTTTCGGGGTAGGCGTGATTCACTCGGTGGGGACATGAGTAATAAGAGGAAGGGATATAAAATTTATAGATTCATCTAGAATTCTCGTGTTGTTTATTTAAAGAACACGTTCGTTCCGCAACACTGCTCCGGCCCAGGTTGCTAATACATCTTTGTAGCAATCACCCCATGTGAAGATCCTCACAAAGTCGTCATTTAAGGTTCCCTACTTGGGTCCATTAGAGTCTTTCCACGGTTTGCCTCTAGACACACTGCCATTTACTTTACCTTGATACACTTGTTTCGTTAGTCGTTCGTTTCGCATTCTCTCAACATGCCACTTTGTCTATCAGATTATTCCCGCATATTATGCGCAAGAATCTCCTGTCAATTGCATTAATCTTACTCTTACCTTTTTCTTGATAGTTTCATGTCTCGCCACCGAATAGTACAATCGGTACAAATATATAATTATGTATTGCCATTTTAGCTTTATTTGATATATTCTTACTTCTCATAAGGGGCCTTGTTCTACCAATAACCTTGTTACCTTCGTTTATAAGTCTATCTAACCCCTCTATCTTCTCGTCCCTAGTAAATAAGCTACCAAATAATACAAACTTATCAACTTGTTAAATTCTCTCATTATTTAATAGAATATTGCATAGTGCTTTCTCACTCTTTCCTTCGAACACCATTGTTTGTTTTATTTGCGTTAATTTTGAGGCCCATGCTCTTCATGCTTGCATCTAGTTTATTCAGCATTCTTTGTAAGTCTTCGATTGTCTCTTGTATTCCGTCTGCATCATATACTATTTCCCCATTACTATTTCTCATATTGACAAATTCTGTACTTTTATTTCCCTTAATTTTTTTATAAAGCAGTTTCTTGCTTCCTTTCAAGTCGTTTTGTATTTTCTTCTCTTCTTTTGCTCTAATTTTAAGTCAATAATATAGGAAACAGTATAAGGTATAGTATGCTCCATTATAATGGATGAAACACAGAGTTTTTGTCCAGCGGAAAACCCTAGCAAGTAACTTTTGCCATAGATGTTATTTTCTCATGCGCATGTATCGGAAAAAAGTCTCTATGGCAAATGTCACTTACTAGATTTTTCTGTTGGACAGTAGAGCGATTGCAGCGAGTGTGAAGTTTGCTGCCTGAGCGAAGCGAGGGCTGCATTCATAAGAGTTGCGATCGTTGTGTTACATTCCTAGTAATGCATATTATTTTTCATAGAAAATCTATTGAAAATTTGAGTTCAGGTATCTGTAGACCCTACCTTTCTACGTACCTACCTGTGCACCCTAGAGTTGAAACAAAATGTTTCAACCCTAGGAATGCAAACGCCGTGTTTCAACCCGCTCGACAGGTATCGAAACTCGACGTTTCAATAGAAGTGCTATGAAAAATAATATTGCGTGACAAGGGGAGAAAGGTAACGTTTTGAACAAGAGTGAAGTTAGTTGATTTCTTACTAACACATACATTAATTAATAAGTAAATAAGTGAGGTTATTTAATAAATTGTCTACAATGTGCAAACTTTTATGAATGAAGCCCTTTATATTTAAACCATTTTTAATTGAAAGCGTGACAATAACAAATTTTAAGAGTTCCAAGTTGAACAATTATTTTTAATTAAAAAAATTAAAGAATGAACAATTAGATATAACAATAAAAGATTAATTCATTCTCTCCACATTCAAGGTCCTATGTTTTAGTGTCGCTTTTCAGATGTTTTTTGTCTCGCGACTTTTTCTATTCCATCAATATGGCAGTTTAATTTTATACGTCAATTTAACATCTTATCAAATTCTTCTTAACCTGAAGTTGTTCCTTTTTCATGAAAATACTTTATCATTGTTTTGCAGTTTATTTATTAATTTTCTACACCTACCTTAAAAGAAATTGAATTTTACAAAGCCTGGTGTAAAGTTTGAGAATTATTTATTTCTAATTATTTGGCAAAATGCTAATTTGAGAATATTTCAATTTTAAACGAAGTTTGGGAATTTTTAGGACTTTAAGTTTAAATTAATTTATTCTTAAAAATTCCAATTCGAAATTATTAATTTCTAACGTTTCTAGATTTCTTAAACTTTCAAGGTTTGCAGTTTTAAATTCTTTAATTTTATAGGTAAAAAAAATTTGACTTTATTCGAATTAAGGTTTCTCTTTGATTACTAAAAAGAGATCTCTTGTTTTTTTTTCATTTTAACGCATTAGTTTATAAAATAGAAATATTTTTATGACTATTTTGTAATAGATTACAAAAATTGGGCTCTTAGGAAAGTTTTGAGGTGGTTACTTCATGTCGGCTCTATTGAACATAATAATTTTTATTAATATTAAGGAATTCATATATCGTAAAAATATGGTATCTGCAGAAAACCTACCAAATACTTATTTTTATGATTAAATAATAATAATAGCAATATGTCCACTTTAAAAATAAAACGTATTTAAAAGAAAAACTGATGCATTTTTTAACAAAAAAGAACTCTGAATTTCCAGAAGGTTTAACTTATTTTTATCTTCATTTTGAAAGGATAATTTTTTAAAAATGTAATTCTTATTATCAATGAATAGTTTACACAATTTTCTAAATAAGTTTAAGCGCGCCTGGGGCGCGCGAATGTTGATTCTCGCGCTTCGCGCTCGATAATGCATTTACCTCGCGCTACGCGCTCGGTCTTTGTATATTCCTTACACATGTGCACAGATTCTTTTTAACTAAAGCTCAAAACATCCATGTCAGTAACTTGGTGATAGTCATTTCTTTTTTGTTAAAGCCCCTTCGGCTTTAACGAATACATTCTGAACGCGTATTTTATCTTTCGCACTCGAATTTGTATCTCAACTTGTATATCATTTCCATAAATGTATATTATTACAATTAATAACATGCACTGATATTAAAACAGACGTAGTTTCATTGTTGCTTTAAAAAAATGCGCATTCTCAAGAAAATGTGTCATTTAACATTTTATTGCAACTTCTGCTGGTTTTTCAAAAACTGAATTTGCTCATTTCCAATTTTATTTTACGATTTAGACGTAGCACATACGATCCACACATGAGACTTAACTTTGTTTAACTTCTAAATTAAATCCCTACCTCAGTGACCCACGAAACTTCGATTAATGAGGGTTTGAAGGGCGTGGGGCGGGGGCGATTTGTTTCAACCAAGCGTCATAACTGTATTAAAAATCTGTACGAGGTTTAATAGACATGTGTGTGAAGCAAATATGCACTACCGCTACTGAAATGTAACATATATTGGTGTAGTGAATTTAATATAGATGTGTATTAAATTTAATTTACAGGTCAGCATATAGCAATGTGAGTGAAAACTCAACGCGCTTTAATTTATTTAAATCTTGTCAAATATTCTCAATTAAATTAATAATCTAGAATTCGTCGACTGAATTATTATTTATTATGGAAATGCAATGTACGGGTAAAACTTTTCCCTAATTTCGCTCTAAATAGTCCAAATTTAATATAGAATTATCACATTTTTCTTTTGAGTGATAAATATGACTATATATGAAATTTAATATACTCGCCCTTAATGGCGATTTAATATGCTATATATATATATATATATATATTAATTTTAATCCACATGGGTATATTAAATTTAATATTAATCTTAACAGTGTAGCTGGTTAGTGTTTTATGCTGAGAAGTTGAACCAACCTTTAACAGCGTTGTGTTAGATGAGAGTTCATATGATCTCATTTTCACATTCCCGGCCCACAGTGGGGAAAAAAATGACATTTTTGGTTCAAAATAACGTCCAGTCCATAAATATTGAGCGATTTGAACAAACAAAAAAATTTGGAAATAATCTGTTGAAATTTTTAAGGGAAATTTGAATGAAAATTATATGATATTAAAAAAAATCTCTTAATATTATGATTCTTTGCATTATAAACAAATGTGACGAAGAAATGCAGTAATCAGGCATTTTTTGATATAAAACAAATTCTGAAATAAATTGAGAACAAAAATTCCACTTTCCAATTTAGAAAAATATGAATCTCCTGATATGAATATGAAAAATCTTCTCTTTTATCATAAAACAATTTTAAAATAATGAATCTGACCCGCTTCAACTCAATAAAATTATATATCAAAATGTTTAAAATAAAAAACTCGCTTCTCTAATTTCGAAATAAAAATAAAACAAAAATGACCTCTCTTTTAACTCAATAAAAATGTTAAAAAGAAAAAATATCCTGTTTAGATGCAGAAAATATTACAAGTAAAAAATTTAACTTTTAAAACTGGAAGGAATTTCAGATCAAACTCTTAAAACTTGAATAATTTTATTTGATACTGAATGGGTGACATTTAAATTGATTGCTCAGGATTTCTTAAAACTTACAATAATGTTATAGATAAAAGAATAACAAATTGTAATTAAGAAATACTGTTCCGTATATTAAAAGGGCATCTCATTTTTAATTAAACACTATTAAAAGTTTTATAAATATATATATTAGTTTTATATTTTTATTTTATTTTAAATATTTACATTCACTATAGTTCTGATGCTTTGATTGTGTACATATAGTGAAATATGTAATACTTAAATTTAATATTGTTTCAATATTGAAAATTTTAATTTTAATAATCTCGCCAAATTTTTGTTAACCGGGAAGAGGCTAAACATTTTTGTGGTTTTTAGAGGCCACCCTGAAATTTTTATGAGAATTTATATTCAAATACTTATATTGAAAATGTGACTGTCATGATTACAAGCAGAAATTTGCCTTGCGCACAGTGCGCAATCATAATTGCTATTATTTAAAATCATTTTTTATTTTTAAATCAGCAATACACTACCTTTATTCCAAATTTTTTACTTTTTAAAGAGTTTGCAGTTCTACCTAACCTCTATCAAAAAAATTTTCTGACGATTATTAAGTGAGATTTATTCCATCATAACTTTAAAATAGCGCCTAAACAAACCAAAAAAGGATTTTTTCCTTTCGAGTGTAAATCCAACAACCGATATTCCATCATATCTTGTTCATTGAATCAGTTAAAAAAGTTTTAAAAAATATTTGAAACACATATTTAAGACAATTGTTATCATGGATTTTAAAAAGGTTTTGTTTCTAATAATAGGAAAGAAAAATCTATAGAGGATTTACTGATAGTTTATAATTAAAAGCGTATCATTTAGGAACAAAATGTAATACACTTTCTTAAAGAACAATGAAATCCAGTGTTCATTTTTATGATTTTGTTTACGAGGGTACGTTCTCTGTATCCATGGAAAAAATGGAGTTAAAAATCTGATAAGGAATTGATAAACTAATAATTTCTTATAAAACATTAGCTATAAGTTAATACAAACCCCATTAATGAGCATAAAGTTATTTTCAGGCGTTGCTCACATGGATGATTTAAATTACTTGTTTTAACAAATATACAAAATTTTGGATATGAAAGCTTTCAATATAAATCGTTTTTAATAGAAGAAAGCTCTCCATTTTGAATTATTATTATTGAATAGATACCGTAAAACGGGGTAAAGTCGCTCAGATAGGGTCAGGTTGCTTATCTATAAATTCGTACCAAATAAATTTCAAAATAAAGCTTGACAGCTCTACTGATTAAAATAATCGACAAATTAAGAGGTATTTCACCCTGTATGAGCGACTTTACATTGTTTACGGTCCACTTATTCTATACTTACTCTACACGTGCGTAAGTTATACAGATTTCACACGTCCCTAATTTGAAATATTTCCAAAGATAGATGTTACATATTTCAAATTTTAATATTAAAAATTTCATTCCTTGGTTTTTACTACATATGAAAATTTTAATTCTATATGTTTTTCTTATTTTTGTTCGTTCGGGCAAATTAAAAACTTTTGAGAATGAAAATTTTCAAATATTTCGAATTTAAACGATTGGAAATATTTCGCTTTTGAATTTTCAGATATTTCGAGTTTTAAAATAAAATACTTTCAATTTTTTTAGTTTGAGAATTGGTGTGATATGGAGGTTGTTTTAGGATCTTAAACTGAATGTCAAAAATTACTCATTCCTTAACTTGGTTGATAAAATTTACAAAAAGGTCAATTAAATTATTTCAAACAATGTCAGAAGAGAAATTCAAAAATTAATAAGCGTAAGTTATTTAAACAAATTAAGTCGCCATTTTTTCTTCAGATGCAGTTAGGTGCATATTTATTCATCTGCTTTAGACAAAACTCATAATTTTCGATCGATTTTAATTTACCAATGCTCATTCGACTCCTTGAAGGTTCTTTACAATTATATTCGTTATTTTTTGATAAAACTTATTTTATTTAGAAATCATACGCATAATCATCTGCAGTTAGTCTGTTTTTTAATTAAAAGTTTGCTATATAGTATTTAATAATAACGAGATAAATAGTATTGTAAAGAACCTGTGAAGGATTAGAATGATCTTTTGTACATTCAAATTAAATGAAAATTGCGACTGTTTCGTGAAGTTAAAGATTAATTGATTTTGAACGAGATGATTCACCCAGACTTTCCGTCATAAGAAAAATCGTGGAAACCGCTAAGCCGATTGAGAAAAATTTATGCTTTTTAAATACTCTTACGAGGTTCAATTAAAACTTTCGAACTATAAAATTAATTATTGATGATATTTAAAATATTTTATGTTAGTACCTTCTACTGCATATTATATTAGCATATTATAGCATATTATACGAGTTGCGTTCAAAAAGTAAGGTGACTTTTCAATTTTCGCGGGCTACGTACATCCAAGTTTAAAAATTTTTTGTTGTTGTGTTGGTACACTCGTCACGATCATATGTTCACAGTTTTGATTATATAGCTCGTGTTGTTTTTCTGACGGAGGCGTAAAAGGTTAGAAGGGTTTGGTGTGCTCGGCGATTTTCTTCTTTCGAAAAAAATGGAGCAAAGAGTTTGCATTAAGTTTTGTGTAAAAAATGAAATCCAGTGCTTTAAAATTCTTGTAATGTTGACAGTTGCATACGGTGAGTCTACTCTGAATAAGAAAAATGTGTATAAGTGCTACAAGCTGTTCCAAGAAGGCCGAGAGGATGTCGAAGACGAACCTCGCCCTGGACGTCCCAGCACGTCAACAAGATGTTGCCATATCGGTTGGCTCATGCCATGCTATCCTTTCGGACGTTTTGGGCATGAGACGTGTGTCAGCGAAATTTGTTCCAAAACTGCTTAATTTTGATCAACAGATCCATCACATGACCATCGCTCAGGAGATGTTGAATGAAGTCAATAATGATCCTGATTTTCTCAAAAGGTTTATAACTGGGGATGAATCGTGGGTATATGGTTATGACGTCGGAACTAAAGCCCAATCGTCTCAGTGGAAGCATCCTGAGTCTCCAAGACCGAAAAAAGCACGTCAAATGTGAAGGTTTTGCTCATTGTTTTCTTTGATCACCGTGGTGTAGTGCACCAGGAATTCTTACCACAAGGTCGTACGGTCAATAAGGAGTATTACCTTCAAGTTATGCGCCGTTTGCAAGTGGCTATACGCAAAAAAGTTCGGATCTTTGGAAAAACAATTCGTGGCTTTTGCATCACGATAATGCACCTGCTCATTCATCGTTGCTTGTGAAAGATTTTCTGACCTAAAACAGGACCACAGTCATGCCTCAGCCTCCATATTCACCGGATTTGCCCCCAGTGACTTTTATCTTTTCCTAAAACTGAAGAGACCCATGAAAGGACATCGATTTTCAACGATTGAGGAGATAAAAACTGCATCGCTGAAAGAATTCAAGGCTATACCACAAAATGATTATCAGAAGTGCTTCGATGATTGGAAAAAGCATTGGCACAAGTTTATTATATCTGGGGGGGATTACTTTGAAGGGGACAACATAAATATTGAGGAATAAATGAATATTTTTTGAGAAAACCATAAAGTCTCCTTATTTTTTGAACACATCTCGTAATTTAAAAATTGCCTGAGACACAAAAGTTTTCTGCTAACTGAAATTAGATAGTACTTGGTGATTTAAACTATATAATTTTTAAAATATCTTAATTAAGACAAAAAATTATTTAAAATTCCATCAACGTCTATTTTCTAAAGTATATATGTTTCTTGACTTTAGACTGGATTCATATTCTTTTTGAAATTGCAAAAAATACAATTTAATAACTCTTACATTTAAAGCTTTTTAAGCTGCAATTATTTCTAAGATTGATTTTTCTATAAATTACATGACTTTAAATGTATTTTTAGATGGAAATTTGATGTATTGCAAAATCAGAAACTTTTCTGTTTGATCTATTTCTCAAGCCAAGCTATTTTATATCAAAACTGTCATATTCGATTTATTAACAATTTTCCATTTCCTTTTTTCAGTAACTAAATAATTCAAATGTTATGTATAAAGTAGAAAGAGGTACGCATCAATTACACAGGCCGACAAAATTTGACAAAGGTCCGGAACCAGAGACCAGACCTAGTATACCCGAAGGTTTTTGCTGCGCTGAATCCGAATCCGACCTC
>NC_046663.1:97257124-97265452 GCF_010883055.1 Belonocnema kinseyi | reverse complement strand
AGCCCAATTTATAAGTGATCGTATTCGATCGAAAAAATCTATATATAGGTTTTTGAGGTTGCTCATTAAGAATATGAAGTCAGATTTTGAAAATTCAATATTCAATTTTGGTTGGCGAAAATTTATATTATGCTGGCATCATAATACTTTAAATTTTAAATAGAAGATGAAAATACTTTTCATCGTAACTTTTCACAATTCGTAGTTGACATACTTTTATCCAAACTTTTTAGGATATCAAATTAATACATGTTTTTTATTTTGAAAATCCGTATATAAAAATTCTAGCCCGAACAATAATTCCTTTTTTCAAAATTGAGTTTCTTATATTATTATTTTAATATATATTACGGATGATAAATTTTATTCAAAAAATAATTATCTACATTGAACTCAAACAGTTTTACAATAAAAAACTACTTTTAAATAGAATCATAATTTCGTATGCTCACCTTTATCAGATAATAAAGCTTCAATACGACAAAGAATACTGTCCATACAGTTTTAAATTTTAATATTTATCTCTGGGGAATGTTCCAAAATGTGATTGAATATCCGAATAAGCTCTTACTTGCCAAACGCTCTTGATGGAATTCATATCTTGAGATTTTCCCGGTCAGTCGAGAACGGCTTTTTATCGATCTAAACGCGTGCTAATTCGTATGGCGAATCTTTCAAATCTAGCGAACTGTAGATGTCTCGAAAATCTAGCAATCATTGTTTTTAAAAACCCGAATGACTTTTTATTAATTAAGTTTTAAAAACTTCTACAAATTGAAAAACATTTATGGGTTTTAAATACTCTTGCACGGTTAAATTTAAACTTTCCAATTGTCTAATAATTTATTGGAAATATTATACATGTGTTATGTAAGTGCGGTATTGTTTTTAAAGAATTTTAATATAAAATCATAAAACTGCAAAGAAAATTTTTTTTCAAACTATTTTTAATGAAATAAAGCAACACCTCCATATTTCTAAGTTTCAAGCAAAATTTAAAAAATTTTTTTACTATTCGTCTGTAAGCGAATATGTACAGAATCCTGTTGAAAAACGGCCTATGCTTTAGGATCTGTAAAAAAATTAAAAAATTTTTTCAGGTTCACACATAGGTATGTGATTCTCTAGTTTATTCGAAAGAGCATAACCAAATAATAACATTTCGTTTTGGATATTAAATTTCGACGAAAAAAACTTTTCTTACTTTTTTCTATCTAAGATTATTCATTTTCATAAACCATAATACAAGAAAATTGAAAAAAGTGGTTCTTACATACACAAACAATTTTTAATTTGATAATTTTCAAAGGATTTGGCCAATGGAGAGATGTTTAAAAAGACATTTTGTTTTTGGATTTGTTCTGATGGGGCCCCTGTCAGAATGTCTAGTCTAGAAAAAACTGGTTAGGCCCCAATCGGAATATCTAGTTTAGAAAAAACTGATGGGTTCCCCGCCAGGTTCTAGTGAAGAATTCCATGCTTCGTATAGGTATGGCAAATCTATCTGTGTCTAATGAGGCCCCGACCAGAGAACTCCCAAAATCCTATATTGCCTCAAATATAATTTTGAGGCTTTTGAAGGTTTCAGAATGCAAAAGTAATGTTTTTATGAGTATTTAAACTCCTTCTTCTCGAAAACTTGATTCAGGGCACTAATGAATATTTTCTTCAGAGCCAGGTAGATATTTTTCACTTAAAGTTAAAGAACTTATGTCAAGTACATTTACATTACATTTAAATTTCAGGCTTAGGTATAAATGCTCATAAAAATAAAATATTCTGTCACTGTAAAAAGTTGTAAAGTAATCTAACATGGGAAAAAGCGAAATATTATACGAAGAAAAATTTCATTCGATTAAATTATTTACTTAAAAATGATTTTATTGATATTCATGTTAACAGTTTGTATATTTTATATTTAAATCATGTCGTATAAGAGTAAATATTTCATTAGAAAAAGAGAGTTTAAAATTCGGTGTTTTAGCTTTTTTAAGCGGTAGGTTATGAGGATGGCTTTCTCATCGAGTTTCAGCTTGTCGGTTTAGCGCAGTGGTTAAGACTTCCGACTGTTAGGCGATAGATTTACTAATAGATATGTAGGTTCGATACCCTGTAGCGTTAGAAATTTTATTTGTAATATAATCTTTAAGAATGCAATACATGTAATCACTATAAACAGGACCATTAATATTTAAAGTAAAAATACTCGCAATTAATAAAAGTACTGGCTACCAGTAGCGTCGACAGTACCCCAAAGGAGTCCCGCAGGGGCCCTTCTCTTTAATTGAATTGTAGGCGGGCTGACCCCTCTGGAGCCCAACTAGGAAATCTAGTAGGGCCTCCGTGGCCTCTGCGTTACGTTCTTGATGGGGCTCTGACCAGTTTTCCTCATTGTATCCCGACTAGATATAGGGAAATCTATTCAGGGACCCACGAGAACCCTTTTGAAATTTCTGAATGGAAACCCTAAAAAGAAAATCACGAATTCATGAGATTAGGTAAAGGAAGTTTGGCAACAATTTCGATAGAGAGAGATTACCTAGCAGAGGAAATGAAATTCTGGAAACAGCTAATGAGGGATGTATTTTATCCTTTAGATCAAACTATCGTAATGAGAAACAATAATGATAATGAAGCACATATTGCTTCCTTCAGTTACGATTATAATGATATTGTTTTGAGTTTCATATACTTTTTTTTCGTTCTATTCTTTATTTAGTGACTAATGTTATTAATCGTTATGAATATGATGGAATTAAGTTTATAGTCTTTCGAAAGGATACCAAAAGAAAGTACTTTTAATCAGTTACGAAGTTTTTAAGTGGATATTTTTATTATATACACAAAAATATTTCTTAAGTAAAGAATCTTTTGTCACAAAATATGTATAGTAATTTATGCCATACTGTACTTACGGAAACTAAAGAATAACAACTGAATCAGCGCAATTGTGTTTAGACAGTTTCTGCTGCCATAAAAGATGCGTAAGTAATTTACGAAACTCTTGAGATTCAAGAGAAAAGTAAATGTGTTCTTAAAAAAAATTATTGGAAAAACCCGGTATTCCTGGTGACTTCGCTCATTTCTGTGATAATCTATTTGATCTTATTTTAAAATAAAAAAAAATAATTTAACGAAAATACCAGACTAGGAAGTATTTCAGTAAAGTGATTCCAGATAAAAAATGTAAAAACTTTATAAAAAGGAAATAAAAATAACTGAAAGTGTAATTACGCCGAACATGATGTGAATTTTTGTTCATAATTGAAGGTATCAAATTTTGCGCAAGCTGAGTTCCGGAAATCCCTGAGGGTTTGTTATTACCCCAAAGAGTATGGTCAAGCCTGTTGGGAATTAAGTTTATCAAGTAGGAAACCCTCAACCGGGTTAATGCGTACAGAGCACGCATATGTGCGTATGAAATATGCAATCCTATCTCGAATCCCATTTCTTTCTCGCTCTGGGAAATTAATCACCAAGCTCGACGTTGTCCATTTCTTTTTGTATATTTTTGTCTCGTGCCACGTGATGTTACCATTATACAAAATAAACTTCAAATTAAGCCAACCTGGAAAAATTAACATTGTTCTGTTCTTTACTTTAAAAACTTGCGTTTCAAGATTACTTTATTATTATATTTATATTCAGTGTTAACCTTTCAAGAATACGTCTGTATTATTATTATTATTAGTTTGAGTAGAATGGGCAGAAAGTACAAAATTTTTAAAAATCTAAAATGGCTAGTGCTAAAAAGTACCATGGATACGACAATTATGCTATGTTTAAAAAATAAAACTTTAACTTCTGTTAAGTTAGAACTTGTTGAAAATGAGCAAAAATAATATTTTTTATTTGCAATGGGAAATTATAATTCATAATTTTCTTAGATCTCGAACATTTTTGTTTTTAAACGCTACATTCTTCAAAAATGTGCGATTTAAGCGTGTTATGCCTTTTTTAATAGCTGTGAACATGCTCATCACGTATCTCGTGCTTCGCACTCGATTTATTTCAGCATGCCAACTTTTCTACATTATACACAACACTTTTATATCAAATATAATACATTTTTTATGTAACTCTGCCTGGGGTTGCTTATTGAACAATTGCAAAATAAAGAGCAAATTATATTTGTCATGATTATCTTAATATTTGTTTCTTATGTTGCTTTAAATTCAATTCTAAGCTGCGCTGAAAAATTTATTATTTCAATAAATGTAATACAGGAACCTATGTAGGGTCCTATGTCCTCTTTCGTCTTTTCTGTAGTTTCTCCAAAAATTTAATTTTTTTATTTTCAATCTTATTTTTTACGATTGAAAGAAAGTCTACTCGTCCTAACGAAAAATGATTATTAACAAATTTATAGTTCTTTTTAGGCGAACAACTTTTGTTTGTTAATCTTAGTTCATACCTTGTATCTTTTTTTTAAAAAAAAATCAATATTTTTATTTTGAATGTTATTTTTTACGACTAAAGCAAAAACTACGTGTCCTATCAAAAAGTATAACTCTTTTTTGGATTAACAAAGTTTTGTCTCATTTTTTTCGTAGCGTGTGTTGTTAGTCCAAAAATTTTCTATTTTTTTATTTTTCATGTTGTTTTTTACGACTAAAAACAAAAACTACGCGTCCTATCGATAAGTGATTCATTATAAATTTGTAGTTCTTTCCAGGGCGCGCAATTTTAGTTTTTTCATTTTTTTCGTATCTTGCATAGTTTGACAAAAAAAAATGGAATTTTTGTATTTTTCATTACTTTTGGTACAATCAAATTTGTAATGTTCAACTTTTCGACCAAATTAAACAAGTTGTTCAAATAATCTTGCAGGGCTTTCAAAAAACAAGGTTTTTTTTACGTGACTTTTTTTCATAGCTTGTGTTGTTTGGCTTAAAATGTTCATTTTAGTTTGTTTTTTTGGATATTGAAAATGCTCTAACTCTGATCATTTTCTTTTTATCGAAGAAAGTCATAGGGAGAAATTGTTTGAGTTTCCGAATACTATGAACAACGGTACATAGAATTTTGAAATCTTGAAAAAATGTAGTTTCAAAAATGTTTGGTACGATCAAATTTGGAATTTTCAACTTTTTGACCAAATTGAAAAAGCTGTTATTATAGACTTGTCGGGCTTTCAAAAAGAAACGTTTTTTCATATGATACGTTGTTTTCCTTAAAATCTTGATTTTATTTTTTTGGATTTTGAAAATGCTCTAACTCTGATCATTTTCTTTTTATAGAAAAAATACATTATAGTAAATTGTTCAAGTTTCTGAGTACTATGAATAAAGATTCATAGAATTCTTAAAATTTGAAAAAATGTTTCAAAAATTGTTGATAAGATCAAATTTTGAATTTTCAACATTTCGACCAAATTGAAAAAGTTGTTACGAGTATAATCAACTTTTAGGGCTTTCAAAAAGGAACGTTTTTCTTCTCTTGACTTTTTTCATATAATGCGTTGTTTGGCTTATAATGTTCATTTTAGTTTATTTTTAATTTTGAAAATGCTCTAACTCTGATCGTTTTCTTTTTATGGAAATAAGTCATTAAAATAAATTATTTGGGTTTCCGAGTAATATGAATAAACGTTCATAGAATTTTGAAAAAATGTGGTTTAAAAAATTTTGAAGACGCGCTTTACTTTTTTAATTTTTATTTAAAATAGCTGGTTTACAAACTTGTTCTTTCTTTTTAGGCCTTAAAAAAGTTTGCCAAATCAGAATCCAATCTGATCAATTTTTCGAAAGTTATCGTGCCTACAGAATACAGACTACAGACAGACAGACAAACACCTTCGTAAAAATAATTTTTTGACTAAGTAGGTCTCAAAACGAGGAGATTTGATGAAAACCGACCAAGTGAAATTTTACATAAAACCAATAACTTCTCATTAGGATGAGAATGTAAAAAAGTTATATCTCCTCAGTTTTAATTTGTTAGTATTTATTTAATTCTCAGAATTTAAACTTTTAACCCTAAATGCAAAACCGTAAGTTTTTATTTATTTCAAAAAGTAATTTTAGAGATTTTTCTGATAAAATGTACCAACTTTTGAGCACTAGCTATTTTTAATTTTCATTAATGTTGTCTTTACAGCCCGACCTGCTACTCATCCCAAATAGTTGAATCGGCTATTTTTCCCGAAATTTAGTGATCAATAGTCAAGATCGTTTGATAGACTATTCAGAAAAAAAATTTTGGTATTTCTTTAGCAATTGGGATTAATAATTATTTAGGTCATTCAATTTTGAGTATTTTTAAATGAAATAATTTTAAAGGGTAACACCACTCTAGCGACAGAAAAAAGCTTAATTTTGACGATTTATTTTAGGAGTATGAAGAAATAATATTTATTTTTAGATTATTTATTGAACACATATTAAATTATCAAAAAAATTGTATTTTTATTATGATACAAAATAGAGGCGAAAGAGTCTTGAAAATAGTCTTTTTGCTTCCTCGTAAAGTATGAAACCGGAAACGAAAAACCAAAAAAGTTTTATAATCTTTATAATATTGTCTACAGAACTATATAGGGTTTTTCAAATCAAATTTTGTAGAAATAGTGCATCTTTGAAGAAATACATCGATTTTTTCTCCAAAAAATAAGTAGTAAATTGTTTATGAAAAAAAGTTTGGATTAAATCAAAAAGCGGCTGCGTACTTTGATCGAAAATGTAATTATGAAGCTACACTGTAAAAAATATTGCCGAAAATTACATTTCGTTCTGTAATTTTTTGCTATGATTGTTGTGGGAAAATTACACATTTCGTGTAAATTGACAGTGATTATTAAAGGAATTTTACCATAAATGAATGAAATTTACAATGAACGTGTAATTTTCCCACACGGAAAAAAAATTCTTGAGGCGAACGAGTGAATCGAGAATATATTAAACTCAAAGAAAGTGTACGCTTGGATTAGGTAAAACGTTTAGTTAGAAGAGTTACACATTTAGTTACTTTATGTAAATTGTTCTCGTAAATCAGGAATTTGGACAAAATTGCTAAGTTCTAAAGTTTATTATTTTCGACAGATTATGTTTAATTGTATTATCTTTAGATTAGAAAAAAATTTAGTTGTTATAGAAATATATTAACTTACAGTAGCCAATTTTTCGTCTGGTATCGCGAAAATGAATTTCCCTGAAATCTGTGTAATGCATTTGGAGGTCAAGTTTCTTGTTTTTATCGCGTTTCTTGATATTTCAATATAGTTATCGCCTACAATCGAAACAAATGTAAATTGTTATTACTGCATCATAAACTTCATTTAATATTAACATTCGTGCACATTTTAAGTGGTAAAAAGCGTTTAATTGTCCAAATTAAATCTCAACTGTCACTGCTCCCGATTAGACCGTCGCCATTTTATTTCGCTGCTCCCATAATGCACCGGTGCTCTTCCGATAATTGTTTCAGACAGCTATTCTTAATATCCCTATTATAGCTATACTTATTAGGGATTTGACTATACGATATCCATGGTATATGGAAAATGGTCAAGGATATTCATTTTCGCTGATCCAGGGATCTTTCTAAATTCCTTCGTTCGTTTTCAGCTAAATGTTTGGCTATAATAAGGAATAATATCCCTGTCACAGCTCAATTTTTTTTACCGTGCACAACAATCATAGGACATAAAAATAATAGTGATCGTTGTGGGAATTTTAGACTAAAGTATAACTGAAATAAAAATGTAATTTCACAACGTTTATGTAAGCTTCCAACGATTAGTGTAATTTCGCAAGCGGAGTGTAATACGTTTTACAGCAGCAATGTAAAATTGCATAATCCTTGTAATTCCGCTGTTGAACGCTTGATGGCGTTGCGCGTCCATGTTTTGATCTTCTATTATAATCGATAACCTGCGAGAAAATTTGGTGCAAGATTGTGCAAAATTATAGGAGGTATTCGGATAATCGTGGATTGTGCTGGTTTGAGCGCATCAGAAAGGCAAGTGCAGTGTGTTTTACTTGAATAAATATGTTGGCATGTTTGGTATGCTTGCGAAAAAAATAATAATTTGTAAGGTTATGGCTGTTCAGGCCGCAGTTGACAGAAATTAGGATGCGCCTATTTCGCCGAATGATCATAACCTCACAAGTTTGATGCGTATTTTTTTAACTGCAAACCAAACAAAAAGTTTTATGTTTTCTGTTACATAAAAACATGACTCCTTTTATTTATATATCTTATTATTCTTCCGATTCGATTTTTTTAAACATACCAGGTGTATACATATGAAACCGGTATTTTTTCAAGAAAAAAACACATTTATTTCAAGGGAATGATAACAAATATTTTATTCAAAGTATGCGCCCT
>NC_046663.1:97238411-97257024 GCF_010883055.1 Belonocnema kinseyi | reverse complement strand
ACAATACGCCAATTAGCACAAATGGTAAGTTCCGACAGTGCCTACAAGTGTGCCTACTAGCCGCTAAATGGCAATACCGGTTTCATATGTATACACCTGGTACATTATACGATTCAAAATACCCGGGCTTGTCATTGCGCATGCGCAACCTTTTACATGCGGCGTTTTACAGCATCACTGGAATTTCACAAGGCGAATGTGAAATTCTATTCTTCCAAAACTGCTTTTTACCACCTGTGTGCGATTTTAAACTATCGTGTTATTTCTATCTAATTTTAGTAAATTTTCTACAGTAATCACTGGTATTTTTATGTCCTATGATCATTGTGGTAAAATTACATGAAACTTTTTACAGTGTATTATAAAAATTTCAAATCGATTCATGCAACGGAGTTCGAGTAATTATGCATTTTCACTTCAACGTGAGCTAACTTCAGTTCGTTGAATGCTGAGGGGAAAACCACGAAGGAAGAAATACCTAATACGTGCTGTGCTCTCAGTTTGAAAAAAGGTTGTTTCGAGAAAAACGCGTTTAAAGTTTCACAAGCACTTTAATCCTAGATTTATTTATTATATCTTATTCATGATCCTAAAGTCTTGCTTGTGCCAAAAAATTCAATTTTTCCAAAATTTAAAGGTGATGTCCCCTCTTAAATTCACGCGTTATATGTTGAAATATTAACAAGTGGAAACATAGCAAGTAATGAAAAATGACAAATTGATTCATTTTTTACACAGAAAAAACGAAAGATAAAGTTTACATCGACTTCAGGTAAAAGATTCACCACAGCAAAGATTAACCTTGCCAGATAAACGTTACATGAGTCCAAGATAATTTCCGATTTTTAACCTTGTCTGGCTAATCTTTCGCATTATGGTTGCTCCATTTTTATGTGAGATGTAACGAGAATTACGACGCCAGCGCTGTCTATCATCGTTTAACTTCATTAAATTGGAGAGAAATGGGGATTCCCATCTGTCAGTTGCTTTTTGCGCCTTTTACTAAATGGCATTAAATAAGTTGTTATTCGTTTACAATAGTGTAATTCATTTCGGAGGAGATATATCAGCACGAACATAGTTTTTTCGTATTTTCTGTTGCTGATTCTACATGTTTTACCGAAATTTGCTCACTTCAGCGTGACGCAGTAGACGAGATCAGAATTATTCTCCTAACCTCGGTGAAACTTTCGCCGAGATATGTTAAATTGTCAACCGTTGCGAATCTTACCTACAACAAATTTTAACTTTTGTTTTTTCTGTGTATTAAATAATTTTATATTGGAAAACTTTAGGAATTAAAAATGTTGAAAAAAATTCAAGATTGAACTATTTGAAATTCGACATTAGAGACAGAATGAAAATTTAAAAGGTGCCGCAGCAAAAACATGTAAGTCCATCGGGACAAATTTTGTAGAAGAGCAAAAAAGCCTTCTCAAACATCAAATTCTCAAAAAAGAAAGAAATATGAGATAAAACATTTGAAATTTGATGTAGTTCCGGAGATTACAATAAAGAAATATTTGAAAATGTTAATACTTTTCGAGATACAGATCAACAAAAATCGACTACTCCCCAAATCGTGTTGGTCTATGGATTGTCAAAAAAATTTTAGATTCCAATTAACACGAAACATATTTCTGAAACAATATGAATACATTAGGTATTAAGCGACAAATAGAAGGCTGAAAAGTAAAAAATTGAATTGAAAAAATTAATTCCTCTAAAGAAAATGAATTTTACAATACTAAAATGTTATTTCTATACAAAGTATTTAGTTTTTTTGTCATTTGTCACCATGTTTTACAAAAGCATAAATCCACTTCCAGTTTGAATTTGGATAAATACTTTTACCACAATGTACGGTAGAACTTTAGAGAATTTTTAAACCAATAAAACGTGTTTAAAAAATGGCACTTACTAGGCAGTCTGATAAGTCCCTGAAAAATGAAACACGGAGACGTTTTTTTGGCCAAAGTCGGTTTTATTTTTCAACACACTCTCCTTTTAGGTCGATACAGCGAGTCCAACGATTTTCTAACTTTTTGATACCGTCCGAAAAGTACTCGATCGGAAGGTCTCCAAAATACGCCTCACTTTCAGCTATGAGCTCCTCATTTGAGTAAAAACGCTTACCGGTGAGCCATCTCTTCAGGTTAGGGAATAAATAATAGTCGCTGGGGGCCAGGTCTGGTAAATACGGTGGCTGAAGAACCAATTCGAAGCCGATTTCATGCAATTTTGCTTGTGCGACTAAGCATGAATGAACAGGCGCATTGTCGTGATGATAAAGCGGTTTTTTCTTCTTCAAATGCGGTCGTTTTTCGGCGATTTCGATTTTCAGTCGGTCCAATAATGATGAATAGTATGCTTCGGTTATGGTTTTACCTTTTTCAAGATAGTCCACGAATATTATGCCATGTGCATCCCAAAATACGGAGGCCATAACCTTTCCGACCCATTGTTGCGTTTTTGGACGCTTCGGAGCACTTTGGTCCAGTGGAACCCACTGTTTTGCCTGTTGCAATGACTCAGGAGTGTAGTAGTGGATCCAGGTTCCAGCCATGGTTATGAATCGGCGCAAAAACTCGGTCGGCTTAAACGAAAATAATGCCAAATTCTGCTGGGAAGTTGTCACACGAATTCGTTTTTGGTCCACTGTGAGCAAACGCGGCATTCATCGCGCGCAGAGCCTCTTCATGCCCAAAACTGAATGCACGATATTGCCCACACGTTCCAATGATATGCCTACAGCATTAGCTACCTCTCTCAATTTCACTTTGGGATCATTCAACATCATATCATGGATTTTTTCGACATTTTCTGGTGTAGTGACCTCTTTTGGGCGCCCAGATCGTTCAGCATCAACTGTGCTCGTACGGCCACAACGAAACTCGGTAAGCCACATATGAATCGTTCCAATCGACGGTACGAGTCCGGGTAATACTTATCCAGCTTGGCCTTGGTCTCGGATATCGTTTTCTTGCGAAGATAGTAGTGTTTGATCAAAACTCGAAACTCAGATTTTTCCATATTAAAAAAAACTCGGAGGTTAGACGCTTCTCAGTGCTGTAACTTGTAAATGCGTAAACATAAATGGCTGAAGTTTTGACAGGCGTCATTTGAAGGATCAAGCTCGACGAAAATGGTTCACATTAGTGAATACTAATGCCACCTCTTAAAATTTTCAGGTACTTATCAGACTGCCTAGTACATGGTTATGCCGTGATACTCATCATTTGAAGTTTCAGATTTTTTAGGTTTACTATTTAAAAAAATTTCATAATGTGAATTTTAGTGACAAAATTAATTTGAAATTAATAATTTAAAAAATCGAGTATTCAAGAATCAGGAATTACAAATGGTAAATGTTTAAAATGTAAAAATTACTGAAAAATCCTACGCAATAAATCAAATGTTAAATATTTAAACACTGCAATCTGGGATACCGAAAAATGGGTTTAACCGAAACATGTTAGGGAACCCGAGCCACTTATAATTCGATCGAACAAAGTGCGGTGCAACTTTCACAAGCTCTATGAATCACACGAGATTTTTTTGATCGACAAGCTTTTTCAGTACACGGGCTTTTTTCAGCCTGCGAGATTTTTTGATTTACAAGCTTTTTTTGTCTAGCTCGATTTGGGTTGGGCTTGCTAGACATTATACATTTAACGAATCAGTATCTAATTTTAATTTCTCCAGGACACACCATTTTAGCGGAAAAAAGTGTATAAAAATGCATGCAGAAGAGTGTCATTGGAGTGAATGGTGCCTAAAACAAAAGACCTTGGATACCAATGGGCCCGAGTCGAGAGCTTTACATAATGACTTTGTGAAACTCTTCACTTAGGGTGCTTGCTAGAAAGATTGATCAACGACCTAAACCAGTGCAGTGTTGCAGAACCAACCGGCTATTTAAATAAACAAAACTTAAATGCTAGATTAATCTACAAATCTGTACCCTCCTCCCCCGCCATATATCGCCTCATAAATTTCGGTTCATGACTTTTCTCTTGTGAAATCTGTTCCTCGGCCCGAACCGAGAAAGTCAGGCTTTTCTCTCATGACTTTGATGGTTGTGTTGTTTATAAAAGGATTTCCCATTCCTGGTAGATTAAAACATCATAACGCCACAGAAATCATGGAGAGTCTTTTGAATACTGTGAAACGCTTGTCGCTTTCCATGGATTGTTGGGGCGTCCCTGATGCAACCGTTAGGGGCTATAGTAGCCGGAACAGTGGTGGTGGTCAGCTGCGAAATAATCAGGAAGATCTCATCAATAAAAAAGCTGACCAGCAAAAACATCTGCGCCAAATCATATTTAAAAAAAAATTTTTTATCAAGTTTGATATACCATATATTTTCTAGTAGGCGAACATATTGTCAAAATAACGTAATAATAAATAGTCTGGAGAGATTTATATTGATTGTGTCAATATCATATTTTTAATTATTTTTATCCAAACATTTTTGAATCCTTGTCTCCATTGGAATTTAAAATGTATCCTTTTAAAGCCTTATTGTAGGGCCATTTGAAACAACTGGAAAACTCTTTTCATGACTCAAGATATGCAGCATTTTCTGATTATAAACTGTTCTAAAAAAAATCTCTACCATAATGCTCCCTTTATCAGTCTTTGTCACCGGTAATTGTGGATTATTTATAAAAAATTTGGGTTCAAAGCAATTAAGTATACTTATTTCTGAAAATTTGCTGCTGAGATCATTTCTCAACCTCAAAACGTTATTCACTGTTTGTGGCATCTAATTTTGAATTGTGAATTTTTTCGTGTTCTGATTTTGGTGCATCAAATGGTTCATGAGTAAGTATATTTCATTTCGATCTTTATTTTCCTTTTTGTTCGAAGTTTTTCCAATTGTACCAAACAAATGCTCTGTCTGAATGAGGGTTCATTATTTATAACAATTTTCAATAATAGTAGATTATGTACCTAGACAGTAAAGTTCAACTTTACTGCCGTGGTGCATACGATACTTTATCTGAAATAGGCAGAATAAGAGCTCTTTTTCTAGCAAAGGGCACTTGATTGTACCTCATACGCACGCGCGAAGAGTCACGTTAGAAGTCTAAAATCCACTTCGTAGTTAAACCAAGTTTGAAAATGAATTCTTCTCACTCTTTTTTTCACTTTACTTTTACTTTTCACTTCATTCTTCCTCCTTGTTGTCACTTTACGTGCCGCTCGTCGCAATAAAATAAAGTACTATTTTACTGCCGCTCCGCGGGCAGATACAGTGCGCTTGTTAAAATTTAATCTTAATTTAAAATGTTGTTCTTGTTTGACGAAAAAACAGTTCTGTTCTTATTATTGGAAGTAAACTGACCTGTTTTAGAATTATTTTTAAAGATAGATGAATATTATAAGGAATAATCGTTGGAATTAAAATAATAAAATTTGAGCTTATTATCGTGTACAGCTCTGGTGGCAATAGTCAAGAAACGCGACATAGTATGAATTGCGGAACACACTGTAGAGTTGTTAGTGTCTCAAGCTGCACAATTTCCCGAGCGTCTGGTAGTCAGATCACTGACCTATACACACACACACACACACATACGCGCGCGCGCATATATATATAATTAAAAATTTTTTATGAGGACAACCGCAGGATTTCGCCGGAAGTGGGTGCTAATCTAAAAAATTGCACCCGCTCCCAATGAAATCGCGGTAACATTTCAGCCACAACCACGTCTCATGACCGTGAGATGGGTGGTTATAGTCTGTAACGAAATCAATACGACGATGCGGCAAAAGTTTCGTGCACCCTAAGAACACGGAGCGACCCAAGGACTACCGCCTTCTGCATTTTTACCTCAAGTGTTTTAGCATATTGTTGACACGCAGGGATGCTTTTCAGGCTATTAACGATTGAAAGCTTGGCACCTCCAAGAGCGCCGATGATAAGGACAATTAGTTTAACAGAATATTCCGGGTACAATCGTTGCAACTCCCTTATAAGGTCTCTATAACTCTCTTTCTTTTCATTCTCCTTGGCTATGATGTTTTTGTCAGCTGATGCCGAAAATTCTATAACGAACATGGTTCGTTCCTCGAAGTCAAGGAGAACAATGCCAGGCCTCGAGTGTGCAATAGAAACAATTGTCGAGAATATAAAGTTCCAGTATATGCGGCACCATTCCTAATAGACTTACAAAATATAAAACTATCACTTGATTCATAATTTAAAATGTCAAAAAATGTTTAGTTACAGTAGCTTAGGTATTGTACTAAATAATGTAAATATGAGCATAAATATTATTTTATAAATGTCTCGATTCTTTTTTATTCCATATATTTCCACTTGTGTACATTTTATTTGATAGAATCAGTGAATTTTTTCTAACGAAGTTAATTTTTTATTGTTCTCTTAAATGAAATAATAAAGACATTTTTAATTTTTCAAAGTTTTACAGTAATAAGTTTCCAAAATAAAAATTTAATTTAATTATTATTTAAATTCATGCACTTTAGAAACAAATTTTAAAATCTTTTTCTTACGTTTTTATTATTATAGATTTATTTAAATATACCATAGTGATACTCAATATATTGATGAGTATCCTGCAATCATTTGTGAAATTTTTCTATGGAACAGAACAGAAAACTTTATTCCCAATATAATTGTCAGTAAAATTTAAGCATTTACTGCTTTTTATATAACGTTACAAAACGATTATAATTATCATGCTATCTAAATAAACAATAGCTTATTTTGTTCATTAGAACATACTCTACAACTATTATTATTGAATTTTATTTAAAATAAATTATTTAGCATATATCGAAGAAACTAATTTTTACAATGTACCGTTTCTAAAAAAATCATTTTTAATCAAATTTAATTACTAGGATTGTAGAGAATGTTCTAATAAACAAGGTAAGCAGCATGGATTAATATTTTTCGGGGCCTGGGGCTAAACCTCGAAGGGGCCCTCTTAAGGGCAGAGAAAATCCCAATTCTGCTGTAACGTACGTAATTTTCTGGCGTCTGGGCCCCCCGGGGGCTTGGGACACTAGCCCCACCGTGCCCTTGGTAAATCCCGCGCTAAAGGTGAACCTTTTGTTTAATTAGAATTTGATATAAATCACGCTTGTTCAGTAAGATTAATGGAAAATTATGCCATGCACATCGCAGAGCTCTACTGTGCATCCATGCGCATCACAGAACTCTACTGTGCAGCATAATGTGCCACATAATTGTCCTGCGCAGCGCTATGCGCCGTATTGTAGTATTCACCCCCCCCCCAAATTGATTTTCGCTCTTCTCTCTCCCAGTCCCTCGCCAAATCTCACTTACCGCCCCCCTCCTCTGATGACCATCAACATTCTCTCCTCTCTCTTTCTCCCTACTCTCTCCTCTCTTTCTCCCTCTTTTGCACTCCCACTCTTTGATCATAAAATTCCTTTGCTTAGTATACACTCTAGGGATTTTTAATCTAACATTTATATGTTGATATTAGAAGGTATTTTCAAGAACTTACACAAAATACCTCAACTACATAATACAATTATAAGATGTATTTCAAATAATATTTCAAAATACTAATATGTATTTCGTAGTTGTATTTGAACTACATCAGCTAATTGTATTTTCCCCGTGAGGTATTTCAAATGTATTTTGTTTTTAAATTTATCTGCTATATCATTAGAGATTGTACCTGACAGACAGTAGATCAACCTTCCAAACCATGAAGGCAGAAAATCTACACAATATCGATCAAGTTAAGAATCTTCAATAACAGAAAATGCTTAACGTCTTAATAAGACTAGATGGAAAATAATATTTTTAAATTAAAATTATTTCTTGAAAAGAAGATCCCACTCCATCTTCACTCCATTGGGAATCCCAATGGAGTGAAGATGGAGTAGGATCTGTTTTTCAAGAAATAATTTTTAATGTATTTTGTTTGAATTTAGTTTGTATTTCAGATACCTCAAATACAATTTTTGTGGAATACTGCCCAGCTCTGATAGTATGTAAATTTCTCAACAATTTAAGTTTCCCTCTATTCTGAAAATAATTAAGGTTTTTCCAGGTTTTGGAATTTCAATTTCTTTGAAAAAGCATTCTATCACCATTATATAACTAAAGTTTCTTTTTCCTACGCGATGAAATAGATAAATTTAGAGTTTTGAAAGAACTATATTTTCTGATTGAAGTGCAATAAAAAAGAAAACTTTTAAGTACTAAATTTAATTTCTAAATATTTGAAACATATACAAGATGTCGAGTTTCAAATGTTTCAAAAGAAACGTAGCTATTTTATTAAGTTTAAATTTGATGACTTCAAAGTGGACACGAAGTTTTCAACCAGGAACAGCTACTAATATTAAAAAATTATAGAATTTTTTGCGAATTTTGGCAAAAAAGAGAGTAGAAAATCTTACGAAATTGCTCCAGCTACCTGCTATAATTTCTTCTTTTATGTTTCTAGATCAACGCACTGTGTCATATTTCATGCAAACACAGGTTTCTAATCCTTTAGAAAATTTTCAGCTTATAACATTACAGTAAGTTTTTTTAAAACTTTTTTTTCTCTTCTTAATTATAGTCAGAAAACATTTATTTCATTATATTACAGAACGTGAGAAGCATATCTTTCAGCAGATTTGGACCGCTTAGTTATACTCAATTCGTATCGAAAGTATGATGTATTATTTTCTCATGTTAGAGAAATTGTTGTTCACAAAATGATAAAGAGAGGGGAAGATACTCTTTTTATTACTGGTCAAACAGAGGACAAAGAGTTGCAGTTTACTTAGGTTCTTTATTTGCCATTGCATACTCATAGATCTTGGAATTTATATTTAAATTGCAATTTCAATATATGTATGTATATTCTGGCGTATTACCTATTAAAAAAAAAAGAAACTTAAGTCTAAACAGTTTTATCCATACCCTTTATTTAAGAATAGAAGGTAAAAATGAGTAGAATATTTAAATGATTTGTATTGGTAAATTGGCGAACCTGAAAATTCTGTATAACGATAAATATTACAAACTTGTCATTTGCAAAAGTTTCTTCAATTCTGTTCCTAAATTTTGTTTTACGTCAGCAAAGCTATAATCTTAGGTTAGAATTAATAACAAATAGCTTCAAAAAAAGGGGTACTTCCAATTTTACAGCTTTTTAAGAAGGAACCATATTTTTATCGTTATAACATTATTTTTTTAATAGAATAAGCCCGCAAAGATTTGAAGACGTTACTTCCGATATAATATCGTTTTTCCCCTGAGACACGTGGAACATAATTTGCTCAATTTAAAATTGTTAGAACAAATGGAGTATCCACTAGGATCGCCGCTTAAGAAACATTGTACGGACACTTCCACTATAGAAGGAGTGTATTTTTGGATTCATGCGTGATTACTTCAATAAAACGGGCAAAAGTAATTTGTAATATTACGTCTTTAACTGCACGTGCAGCTAGTGCTTAGTAAAGATTGTCTTCCTCTTGGAAATAATTAACAATCTTTTCATTATTTATCTTTTTCTATCTCTTTAAAAATGATGCATATTCTTAAATTACACAGCCACACAAAAAAATAAGTGTGCGGATCTGGTAACAAGAGACACGTATTCCTATGGATTTTGGGGCGCTGAATTCAAATTCAGTATAAAAAATCACCCATCACGTCATGGTTGAACCATAACCTCACAAAATGACGAAAAATCATGCACTGAGGCAAATAAATTTCAAAATAATGCCAGTGATGCAAATTTTCACTTCAAAAACATGTCGACAACTGTGAAGGATCAACCCTTGCCTGATATCAACTTATTTAACATAACTTTACCCAACAGAACCTGACCTCACCTAACCTGAATTAACAGAAATTTATTGAACTACACGTAAAGCTCTGGAAGCATATTTTCCCAGTAGCAAATGTGTGCTACATCGAATGGGTCAACTCGAGCCGAACCTAGAAATAAATCTAACCTAGCCTAACATAACCTAACCTCACGAAACACAATTAAACTGATTGTATTGTTCCGTTGTGTTGCCGGTACCGTTTGAAGCAGCTTGGACTTAACCTGCAAAGGGGTCAAACCTATCCTAACCTAAAAAAACCTTACCTAACCTAACTTAACTTCACGTAACACAATGAAACTCATTGTGTTGTCCCGTTGTGTTTGCGGTACCGTTTCATTCAGCTTCGGCTTAACCTACATAGAGGTTTAACCTATCCTAACCTAACAAAACCTGACCTAACCTAACCTAGCCGAATAAAATTCAACCACACGTGTAGCTATGTAAGCGTACGGTTCTCAGTCTTAAATGTGTGCTATATTTAATAGGTTAACTAGATCTTAACCTACAAATGAAAAAAAGGACACGTTATAGCAGGCAGAAAATAGACTGAAGTAAGTCTATAAATCAATTTAATTACGATAAAAAGCAAGATAAAATGTAAACATGAAAGATAGTATAAATATATCCCTTAAGTATAAGAAAAGCAGAGAAAAAAATTTTGAATAAAACTCTTATTTATTTGCATGTTTAAGTTATAGTTCTACATTTTAATTGATACAAACATTGTCAGTTTAATTGAAATGGGGTCAATTCTACTTGTAGCTCTAAGTTTCTTCAAATGAGTGATATGCGTCTAAATTTTTAACCACATGTAGTACTATGAAATGAATTTTATTGTGTTACAACGGGAACACTTAAGTTAAGTTGTGTTGCGTTAAGCAAAATTTCTTTAGGTTCTGTTAAGTTAGATTCATTTCTAGGTTAAGATCGAGTTAACCTATTAAATATAGCACACATTTAAGACTGAGAACCGTATGCTTACATAGCTAAACGTGTGGTTGTACTTCATTCGGCTAGGTTAGGTTAGGTCAGGTTTTTTAGGTTAGGATAGGTTAAACCTCTATGTAGATTAAGCCGAAGCTGAATGAAACGGTATCGCAAACACAACGGGACAACACAATGAGTTTAATTGTGTTACGTGAAGTTGAGTAAGGTTAGGTTATGTTAGGTCAAGTTTTTTTAGGTTAGGATAGGTTTGACCTCTTTGCAAGTTAAGTCCAAGCTGATTCAAACGGTACCGCAAACACAATGGGACAACACAATCAGTTTAATTGTGTTTCGTGAGGTTAGGTTAGGTTAGGCTAGGTTCGATTTATTTCTAGGTTAGGCTTGAGTTGACCCATTCGATGTAGCACATATTTGCTACTGGGAAAATATGCTTCCAGAGATTTACGTGTAGTGCAATAAATTTCTGTTAATTCAGGTTAGGTGAGGTCAGGTTTTGTTGGGTAAAATTATGTTAAATAAGTTGATATCAGGCAAGGGTTGATCCTTCACAGTTGTCCACATGTTTTTGAAGCGAAAATTTGCATTACTGGCATTATTTTGAAATTTATTTGCCTCAGTGCATGATTTTTCGTCATTTTTGGAGTTTATGGCTCAACTATGACGTAATTGGTGATTTTCGATACCGAATTTGAATTCAGCGCCCCAAAATCCATAGGAATACGTGTGTCTTGTTACCAGATCCGCACACTTTTTTTTGTGTGGCTGTATTATGTTTCAGGTTCTGACAAAGCTAAACTTGAGTATATCGTAAATACTATCGACCCAACTCCTTAATTATTTCAGAATTGGAAAGACACCAGTCCAGTTCATAAACATGAGTTTGATTAAGATAAGTAGAGCATAGTGGACTTGTCTGAAAAATATAAATGCCTTCAAATACAGTTCGATGCCGAGCTGGTATGCATTTTTTACGATAGAAATATTTTTTAATATAATCTCACATTTAAAATTTGTTTTTAACTTATGCTGCGGATATAAGTCTTGCAGCTCGTTTTTAACTCGTAGATTCTTGTCTTTGTATTAGTTAAAAATTGATTTTGACCTTTTATACCCAAATAACTCTGAAACCTTTTTGACAAAATGGCCTCTTATTAGATCCAGGCTAGTCGAATTGTTACAAGGGCCTCGAATGCCAAAAAAGGAGAGTATTGTGCAATAATACAAGAACTGAAACATTTATCACCGGGTAAGTACATAGTTTAAATCATCTGTTGAGTGATCCTTCAAGTACTATTAAATATGCAGATGAGCATAAAATGCCACTATCCATTATCTTTTACCTACGCTTATAAAGTCAAAAAATCCGGACCAATCAGGGAAAAACGCTGAAGATTTGGATACCCAAGTACCAATAAAAAAAAGGAGTGAAAAAGTTGCACAAGAAACCAAATCAAGAGTATGCGAACTAGAATCTCAAGAGGCTTTCTTCATCGTGGTTCCGGTATGTTGTAGATAGATTCGACTATGACGGGAAAACCGTTTCTCCTTTAGTTTTAACTTGTTCTTATCTCTTAGGAAATTTAAGCAATACTTTTTTTTACAGAATGCAGCAAGAATCGAAGCAGCTGTGAAACGTAGAAAAAAAGATCTTTATAAACGCGATTTATCGATTCATTTTTTGCCAGTTTTCGTAGGAACGTTAGAAAAGGTCGAATCTTCGTATGTTTATATCGACACTAATATCATATATCGTATTCGAAGCCCTGTGCTTCCCATCGATTTAACTATAAAGCTTTTTTTCGCTCTTTATTGTGAATATCCTGCAGACGCTGCTCACGTCTGGTTATTTATCCAACAGATTATCTTTTGCATAGTAGATCCGCAATATAAGTTTAGCGTGTCCATGAATACCTTAAGAGGTGAAATAGAATAAGTTCTACCGGTGATGGAACTACATAACTACTGATTCCGTACAGTTTTAATTATTTGTTTAGATGGTCTCGTGTGAAATTTATAATTTTCTTTAGGTTCACTGGTAATAAAACCAACTCATAACTGGTGGTTTTAAATATTTCAGATTCTTTATTGATTTCGTGCTAAGTTGAGTGTTTAAAAAAAATCTACGATTAAAAAAAAAGATTGATTGTGATATTTCGCTATTGCTGTGTGTTTCGTTTGCGGCACAGTATAATTAGATAACAAGGCGTTAATGAACCATTATTCAGTCTTCCACACTTTTTCAAGTGTATCTAAGTGTTGCAATGACAATTCCCGAGGAAGTTTTTCTTCCCTTAGTAACTTTCGAAAACACAGACAGCGGTTTTATTCTGAAAATAAGGAACATATGGATGTTGTTTCAACTATGGAAGTTGATTTTTCTGAAACTCAAACATTTTGCGATTCTTGTTATTCTTACGAAATACCTTTCTTCGAATCAGATAGCGATCAAGAACTTAACTTAGAATATGAGCGCGTAAAGCTCCAATACCAGATTTGCCTGAATGCAGTGTTTCTATAACACATCAATTTTCAGACGCGATGACAGAACAAGCCGCATTATTTACGAGCAAATGGTACAGTTTTTCGGATATACCGCGAAAAAGGGTTCAAGACCTCGTTGAGGATACTACTTAGTTTTTAAGCCGGAAAGCTGTCAATTTATACCTGTATAGCGATAATTCCATTAACATATTTGTTACACTCCCTAATTGACTTTAAAGTTTCAAAAAATCCAAAAAAAAGTCGACTTTTTCGCTATTTTCTTAGATTCATGGTAAATTTCTCGACTATATATAATAAGTTATATACGTTAAACAAAATGTATTTGCAATATTTTACACCAATAATATATGCAGAATGCCGATATTAAAATAATTTTAATGCATTTCGGTTTACTAGAAAATACCTGAAAGTGATATATGGCTCTTCATTTCACAACAAAATTAATTTTTGGTATCTAAATAAGGTAAAAATGTTTTCATGTGTACCTAGATTTACACGTGTACAGTGAGGAGGTAATTTAAATCATTTTTAACCAGTCAGAATAACGTAAAGGATTAAAAAAAGAGAGAATTCAATTTTTTTGCTATTTTCTTAAAGCTATGTGACCTATCAACCATGTCACCATCATACAAGTATAATATATTTCTTAAAATATAGTCTGAATAAAATCTAATAAAAAAATAGACGGAACATATATTGGTTTGTTATAATGCCATTAAATTATCAAAGTATTACGTGCATGCTGATTTATGACATTAGTTTCAATTTGAACATGCTGTTTAATTTTTGAACCGAAGTCATTTGTAGTTTCAACAAAGAGCAAAATCTAACATTTTAAATTTTTTACCATCAGATGATATGGGTAGGGGGAAATGGTTGTGATTTGACCAGCATTATTTTTGCAATTAGTCACAGAGGTGCCTGAAGGCCCCTCTAAAACAGCTGCACGTTTTGTAATTTACTCGTGATAAAAAATCGCATAAAAACACAGCTTATGCCATGATGAAGCCTACTTTATTGCGCTTCATACATGTCCCCAGTTGCTCATGTCCAAAAATTGGTTCGGAAAATATCCTTCGACAAAGGACGAAAATCGTGATTTTTCGCTTCTCATTCTCCTTGCTTGATTTTCGACGACGACATCTTCGAAACGAAAGATTTAAAACATTTGAAAAACATCATGCAGATGCTTTTATATTTTGACTGTACATATGTAAAAAGAAAATTACAATATATTATTAACAATTAATGTAAAATGCATTTAAACATAACTATGCTATCTCTCGTAAAATACGTAGTAGAGAACTCTATTTTGGCTTATATTCCTTGGAAAATTTTAACAAATACAATCCCATAACAATTAGGAATAACAACCTTGGCACCTAGTAAGTACACAGCCACACAAAAAAAAGTGTGCGGATCTGGTAACAAGACATACGTATTCCTATGGATTTTGGGGCGCTGAATTCAAATTCGGTATCAAAAATCACCCATCACGTCATAGTTGCGCCATAACCTCAAAAAATGACGAAAAATCATGCACTGAGGCAAATAAATTTCGAAATAATGCCAGTGATGCAAATTTTCAATTCAAAAACATGTCGACAACTGTGAAGGATCAACCCTTGTCTGATATCATCTTATTTAACATAACTTTACCCAACAGAACCTGACCTCACCTAACCTGAATTAACAGAAATTTAATGAACTACACGTAAAGCTCTGGAAGCATATTTTCCCAGTAGCAAATGTGTGCTACATCGAATGGGTCAACACGAGCCTAACCTAGAAATAAATTTAACCTAGCCTAACCTAACCTAACCTCACGAAACACAGTTAAACTGATTGTGTTGTCCCGTTGTGTTTGCGGTACCGTTTGAATCAGCTTGGGCTTAACCTGCAAAGAGGTCAAACCTATCCTAACCTAAAAAAATCTGACCTGACCTAACCTAACTTAACTTCACGTAACCCGATTAAACTCATTGTGTTGTCTCGTTGTGTTTGCGGTACCGTTTCGTTCAGCTTCGGCTTAACCTACATAGAGATTTAACCTATCCTAACCTAAAAAAACCTGACCTGACCTAACCTAGCCGAATGAAATTCAACCACACGTGTAGCTATGTAAGCGTACGGTTCTCAGTCTTAAATGTGTGCTATACTTAATAGGTTAACTCGATCTTAACCTACAAATGAAGCTAACTTCACAGAACCTAACGAAATTTTGCTTAACACAACACAACTTAACTTAAGTGTCCCGTTGTAACACAATAAAATTCATTTAATTGTACTAAAGGTGGTTAAAAATTTATACGCACACTACTCATTTGAAAAAACTTAGAACTACAAGTAGAATCGACCCCATTTCAATTAACATGACAATGTTTGTATCAATTAAAATGTAGAACTGTAACTTAAACATGCAAATGAATAAGAGTTTTATTCAAAAATTTTTTCTCTCTGCTTTTCTTAAACTTAAGGGATATCTTTATACTATCTTTCGTGTTTACATTTTATCTTGCTTTTTATCCTAATTAAATTGATTTATAGACCTACTTCAGTCTATTTTCTGCCTGCTATAACGTATCCTTTTTTCTTCGAAGGAACGATGCAAAGGGTTAGGCTTACGTTTAAGACGTTTAAGAACAGGGTTGCCCGCGTAATCGGTTAGGTCAGGTCAGGTTTTGTTAGGTTAGGATAGGTTAAACCTCTATGTAGGTGAAGCCGAAGCTGAATGAAACGGTACCGCAAACACAACGGAACAACACAATCAGTTTAATTGTGTTTCGTGAGGTTAGGTTAGGCTAGGTTAGCTTTATTTCTAGGTTAGGCTCGAGTTGACCCATTCGATGTAGCACACATTTGTTACTGGGAAAATATGCTTCCAGAGTTTTACGTGTAGTTCAATAAGTTTCTCTTAATTCAGGTTAGGTGAGGTCAGGTTATGTTAAATAAGTTGATTTCAGGTAAGGGTTGATCCTTCACAGTTGTCGACATGTTTTTGAAGTGAAAATTTGCATCACTGGCATTATTTTGAAATTTATTTGCCTCAGTGCATGATTTTTCGTCATTTTTTGAGGTTATGGCTGAACCATGACGTGATGGGTGATTTTTGATACCGAATTTGAATTCAGCGCCCCAAAATCATAGGAATACGTGTGTCTTGTTACCAGATCCGCACACTTTTTTTTGTGTGGCTGTGTTATTAACAGTTAATTCTCGAAGAACAATGTATGGTAGTGTGGATGTGAGGGCACTATGGACTATGCTGAGTATTGAATACCATAGCTATAAAGGTCACGTCGGGGGTCCGCTCATTCATCAAGTTCTGAAAAGAGGAAAAGGGTACTTTTATTTCCAATGGCGTAAGAAAGTGGCCGACGTAAGTCGTAAGAAAATAACCAATGAACTTGACATTCTTTAGCTTGAAGTATACAAAAATCTGTAGGTACTTATTACTTTGTACATTCGAATCAATGATAAGGCGTAACTTTATTATATTAAAATGGTATTTGTAATAAATCTTGGAATTCATGAATGAAATTTTTTTTACTTTCAAGACTAATCTTCTTTAATATTATTTTTTACATTAAATTTAACATTTTAGTAGACGGAAAAAAATATCTATCATTTCTGGATTTGCGAAACTTTTTCACGGTCAATGAAATTAACCAATAATTTTAAATTAAACAATTTAAACAATATTCTTTTAAAATTGGTCGTCTTCAAACAAAAATTAATCTGTTTGGTTGAAATATTGCCTTATCGGTTAAATATGTTATTATCAGTGTCCTTTATTATGAAATCGAACAGTAGTAAGGTCCACTGGATCCTAAAAATCGTCAGTCTTTATAAAAAAGTTTAGATTCAAATTATTTATTTCATTGTGTGTTTAGTAGTTATTTAAAAGTTTAGTTTTTGCTTTACTTTTAGGGAACCATTTTAATCCTTCATGAACCCTAATGTTCAAGTCCTCATTAATTTAATTTGAGTTTAATTTGAGTTTAATTTGAGTTGTTTGCTACTTTTTGTACGTAAACAATGAATTAGATGCGAAAGTGTGCAAAAACAAGTTTTTTTCCTCTTGTCCTAATCTCAATTTTTGAAGTAAACCCGAAAAATTTCCACAAGAAATTCATACAAATTGATTTATATAATATACTTTCTTGGCATTTTTGGAAAAAACAGGCAGGCAGAGGAAATGTTGTATAGATGAAAAATGCCTCCATGCCTACGCCTTTGGGGATGAAAGTATCTATTCCTGTTTTTCGTGCAGTAGCTATCTCCTTTCTATGAGTAGACCATTCAGGCTTGGTACCCCGCTGTGCCTTCACACCCACACTGTCATGCAATTTGTTTCCAGGATTATTTGTCATTAATTAATATTTTTCAAGACTGTCATTCTTATTTTTTTAGATTGTATTTGTTAAAATTTTCCAAGCAATTTAAGCCAAAATATAGCTCTCTACTACGTACATTATGAGAGATAGCATAGTTATGTTTAAATGCATTTTACGTTAATTTTTATTAATATATTCTAATTTTCTGTTCACATAGGTATAGTCAAAAAATGAAAGCATCTGCATGATTTTTGTGAAATTTTTTAAATCGTTCCTTTCAAAAATCTCGTCATCGAGAGTCAAGCAAGGAGAGAGTGAAGCGAAAAAACACGGTTTTCATCATTTCGCGAAGTATATTTTCCGAACCAATTTTTGTACATAAACAAATGGGGACTTGTATGAAGCGCAATAAAGTAAGCTTTATTATAGCATAAGCTGTGTTGTTATCTGATTTTTTTACGCGTAATTACACAAATTTGCAGCCACGGTAATGCACAATACCGAAATAGTTGATCGTTAGATGTATCACTAATTGTCTCGAAAACTATCACTCGTGGAAAAAAATGCATAAAAAAGCAAAATTTTTATCTCAATAAGATTTACAACTTTGGTCTGAAAATTTTTCAGAATTTTGCGTAATGGCTGCGATAAACCCAAAAATCCATGATGCTTATGGGTTTTTTTACATGAAGATCGATATATCATTCATTTTCTGGGAAACTATCACTCGCAGAAGAGTATTTTGCGAAATTTGGCATGTTGGCTCAGATAAATGCAACTGCACCCTCGACTTCCTTTGAACTATTTTTATTGATAATTTAAATCTCAAAAAAATTTTTTCTTTTCAAATTTAAAGAGGTGCTTCATTTTTTGTACATTATGATCTACAATTTAAGTGCACAACTTTTACACAAATGGAAAACTAAATTGTCTCCTAAAAAGTGAGTTTTCTCAAAAAATAATAGAAAGCATAAATTACTACA
>NC_046663.1:97230329-97238311 GCF_010883055.1 Belonocnema kinseyi | reverse complement strand
CCATTGAGGCGAGGTTTAACGATTTGTCATGGAGTGTCACAAGGGGGTGGGGATTTTCGAGTAATTCGCGTTACGAGGTTCATGAACCGCCCCTTATAGTGTTCTATTAGGAACTCGACTGAGTTTGTAGCATTCCAGTAACCATTCCTGGATGCCCCGCATTCAATAACGTTCGGGCAACACGGAGCCAAAGCTTGCTTTCATGATTCCATAAGGACGCTTAGTGCCTCTTACTTTAGCATCCAGAATACTCGATTGCACGATTTTCGATCTAACTCGACCTTTCTGTTTCAGCAAATAAGTTTTCATAATTTAGTTTAAAACTTGCTGAATATATGCATGTATAGCTATAGTATATGAATTAATGTAAGCTTATAAAATAAAAAGTGATTGTATCGACCCGTCAACAGCCTCCGCTCTTTATGCTTGTACATTGTTTTTGGTCGATTATCCTTTACTGTTACCAGTATAAGAATGATTCCTATTCTAAACTGGACTCCGTGCAGTGCGCTAGAGGACTCCGACCACGACAATCTGTAATCTCTGTAGTTTGCCTAAGGAAGTTAATACCCCGATTGTACTTGAATCAGTAACCTGATTTCAATCTCGATTTTTTTCTACAAATCCAGTTTAGTAATGAATATCTCGACTACCAGCACTAAGGACCCAATTTTTCACTTCCATTTTTCTCCCTGCAGGAATTTCTGGAAAATGTGGAGCGGTATGTATAGATTGTCCTTGTCTTTCAATTCATTTAAAGTCTCGCTTGCGTAATATTTTCCTATTTGCTCTCTTTAGTTCCAATGATAGGAAAGTTTAATCGAACAAAGTAGTTTTTGAAAAAATCTTGGAAGTGTTCACTTTTCTAAGTGAAAAAGGAATGCCTATAAATCATCCAACTGGAGAGAAAACCATTTATTTTCAAATAGCTCTTATTGCAGATAATCTAGGGTTACACGCACTATTCGGTTACATTGAATGTTTTCGAGCAAATTACCCGTGTCATATATGTCGCATTAAAAAAGAGGATATTAATATCACTTTCCATGAAAATCTTTGTGAACTCTGCAACATAAACAAATACGCTGAAGATCGAGTAAGAAATAATCCATGCCTCACTGGAATTTAAGAGTAATGCATTTTTCACGAAATCGATTTTTACTGTACTGCAAATGTTGCAGTTGATATAAAACATGACTATCTAGAAGGAGTTTGCGCTCTCGATGCTGCTAAAATTTTAAGATATTTTGTAACAAATAAGCTTGTCAGCCTAGACATTTTAAACGAAATAATAAATAGTTTTCGCTACAGTTGACACGACAAGCACAACAAACCTACTGTCATATCAGAATCAAACTTTAAAAAAATCGCTTAAAAATGAGTTCTGACGAAATGCCGTGTTTGATTAGAAATCTTGCAATGATTTTAGGGGACTTGATGACAGAAAAGAATCTCCAATGGAAGTAACTAATACTTTTGTTCCAAATTAATTTTTAATAAATAAATTAATTACTTTAATAAATTTAAACCGAATTAGTAGCCGTAAAACAATTGCTTGAAAACACCAACTAATATTGAAACATCGATTTTTGTGAAAAATATCAGAACCATTGTATAAAAATGGACCATCCAAATCTGTTATGTTGAATGAAATTCCAGAGTTCACATTATTTGCATCTTAGTTGCCGATGCTTGGCCCAGTATCGGCACTTTATTGCGCCAAGTTCCACTTTTAGTACGGGGAACCATGTTTCACGAGGATCATCCAAAGTCTGGCCCAGTGACGGCACATTACTGGGCCAAGTGTCACTTTTACCACGATAAACCATGTTTTATTTAAATCGGCCCAATGTTGAGCCAGTGATGGCGGCCTATATTGGTTATTTATATTTGCCGATTTTCCACCGATGCTTGACCCAGAATCGGCACTTTGTTTCGCCATTTCGCAGTTTTAGCACCTAATAAACAAATCTTACACGTATGATAAAAAAAAATTTATTGAAAAATTGTCAAAGTTCACAATGAAATTTGTTAAGTTCTGTCATTAAAATTTTTTAATGTTTATTAAAAACTACATTTCCTGTCATTGCAAAAATTTTTAAAGCATGCTACAACGGAAAAAAATGAAATATTACGCCAAGAAAAATTGTAATCGATTTAAATTATTTATTTAAAAATTATTTTATTGATATTCCTGTTAACATTTTGTGTATTTTACATTTACACAACGTCTCATAATAATAAATAATTAGAAAAAGAGAGCTTAAAATTTGGTTCTTCAACTTTTCTGAACTGCAGCTTATGAGGATGGCTTTTTCATACAGTTTCAACTTGTCGGTTTTGCGGAGTGGTTAGCACGCGGCTAGTCGACCTTCGCGTGGGACGGATGGCCGTACGAGAACGCGAGGTATAATTAGCTATATAAACCCCTTAAAAAACGATAAATATATCAGAAAAGTGTCCCAACATTCGTCAGTGTCTCCAAAACTGCATAAACATATGAAAATAGTGATTTCTTTATTTTCTCAGTGAATTTTTTAAAGTGACAAGTAAGTTTGAAAAGTGCAAAGCGCCGAAAAGCGTGCCTCGCGGCATCCCGCGCGGCGTCTTTCGTGACGTGGAATAATTAAAACACGACTAAGTGAACCTAATAAGCCCCTGCTAACCGCCAGTGCTGTACACACAGCATAAACTTATAAACATGTCAGCATAGCAAAAACTTTTGTGAATTTCTAAGTGTCTAGTGCGCTTAAAAAGTGCACAGCGCCGTAAGGCGTCGATCGCGGCGTCCCTTGAGACGTGGCATATACCAACAGACAAAGTGAACATAAAAGTGCTCCAATAATTGGTAGTGTTTCTCATGCGCCCCACACTTATTAGAATAGCGATTTTTTATGAATAACGGAATAATTAGTGGTTCAGAAAGTGTTAATTGTCAAAAAGTTAACCGTGTGGCGTCATCGCAAGCATGAAGCCGCTCCTGGGCCACATCTAGGCAGTCCAGGAACTAATACCAAGCCCCAGAAAAAGTCAACAAATTACTCTGTCACCAGCCGTAGCCCCTGGACCAATTAATAAGAAAAAAAGAAAATACATAGCCAGCCCAATTGCACCGAGCAATTCAGCAGAAGAATCATGCCTTCCTCCATCCTTACAGGCGGGAATAGCACAAACGCTATTCGACACTCTCAAGGGAGGCTCTTTGCCTAGTGACCTTAGCGAAAGAAAAGTTTTATACGCCCTAAAAAGCTCAGAAACACGGAAAAAATGTCACTTAGACCAAATCTGATCAGGAAAACTAAAATTCACAATAAGACAGGCGAACGGGATGATGAAAACCCCAATCCCAACAAAGCAGCTACAGTCCCTAAGGACAAAATAGCGCAGATAAACTACCCTGCCCCTCAAGGCAAGGAAGTACAGATATTGACCACCACTCTCAAAGTATCGACAGCGCCGATACCGACATCGGCAATGACATCCAAAAAAGAGATCCACCCACACAACCAAGTGGCGACGGTAACGTCCACATCTCAAGCCGCTGACAATATCATACTCAGCCCCAGGAGCCCGAGAAGAGCAGCACTGGACTTGCCAGGAACTGAATATATGGATAGTGAGGAGAACAGTGAAGGATCACGGTTTGCCACTTATAACGCCTTTAGCCCACTGGCAAATAATAATTTGGCTGAGATGAGTAACGCGAACCAAACCTCAGCAGCAGAAACCATAGACGAGGAAAAAATCACCAAAGAAGGAACCTACGGCCCTCCATGGCGAAAGAAAAATTTAAATCTAAGGAGCCGCCAATCTACGTCTACAATGCAAAGGCGAAACAGGTAAATGATATATTTAATCAGAGATCACAGTAGATCAATATGTTATCAAAAATCTTTCGCTAACAAAACTAGCAGTTCATGCAACTAGCATCCAGACATTCAAACGCGTAATCGAAATTATGAGAGGGATTCATTTTGATTTTTACACAAGAACACCGAGCGCGGAAAACGTTTATTCATGGCTCTTAAGGAGTTTCAGGCGATTATGAAGTAAATGACATTTAGTCGGAACTCGCAGATTTACAACTCGATAGCGTTAAAATAGTCAAAATAAAGAAAACAAATCTTAAAGAATTTTTTCATGCGAAACGAGGCGGCGACGCATTCCTCGTTTCCATCACAAGCGACAGCAGGTCTCTCAACCTAACCAATATTAATAGGCTAGCTACTCAAATAGTATGGTGGGAAAATATTAGGCGCGTTGAAGGCATTCAATGCTATAATTTCCAAAGAATTGGCCATACAGCAAAGTATTGCAAGAGGGGTTACAGATGTGTTCAATGTGACCAGAATCACGGACCAGGAGAATGTAAACTAAACTACAGCGATAAACTAGAAAAGAAAGATATATACTGCGTAGTTTGCAGGCAGACAGGTCACCCGGCCTCTTACAGAGGGTGCCCAAATCAAGGGAAATCAAGGGAAAAATTACAAATTATTAAAGAAAAAAGAGAACTTAATCTGAGAAAAATATCTAATTATGTTAATCCGGAAATATCTTATGCTAAAATTGTCAATCCTACATCCTCTGAACGACAAGGGGATCAGTCTGTCACAAAAGGTTTAGAAAACCTCGAAAACCTTCTTGAGGCGTTTAAAAAAGAAATGTTGTCATTACTGACCAATCAGCTAAACAGTATCAAAACTCAAGTCACGGAAAACACGCAAAAAATCAATCTTATTTTCGAATCCTTAAAACTCAATGAATCCTAACAATATAAGTTTACAGCCCAACAACAATTCGGACACAAATAAAATAAATATTAAAAACATAAACCTCTTGGCAATCAATGTAAATTCTATAGTATCTAACGATAGGATATTTAACCTTCAAGACACAATAAAAAAATACAACCCGGATATTGCACTAATAAGCGAAACCAAATTAAATTTACGAGACAAAATTAGCTTTGAAAACTACACAATTCTAAGAAACGACAGGATACATAACAGAAGGGGAGGAGGGACCGCGCTAATAATAAAAAATAATCTAAAATTTTACAGGGTAAATATCAAGTCAGACAACCAAACTAAAATAATCGAAACAACCATCATCAGAATCCCACTCCAAAATCATCAAAACTTATAAATAATTAGTGATTATGCAGTAGGCCGCACTAGAAATAATTTTGCCAAAGACTTAAGCCTCATATTTAATGAACTTAAACTTTACAACTCAGAAAACTGGTATTTACTAGCAGGAGATTTAAATGTCCGTCACTTTGACTGGAAAGCTGCTCAGAAGAATCCCAGAGGTTTATACTTAAGTAATTGGGTAAAAAATACCGATTTGCAGTTTAGAATAAAATTATTAGGACCGTCTGAACCCACGTATCCCAGCGGAAACTCATACCTAGATATATGCCTACATGATAACAGGATCAATGTAAACAATTTAATTAATCACAGACTGAAAGTAATCCCTTATGACAGCGATCATAAAGGAATAAGTATTGTTTTCTTCCTTGACGGCATGGATAACATTATTTTAGAACCTTCCCCAAACACCCACCGATTAAACTTTAACAAGACAGATTGGGAGGAATTTCAAAAGGACCTTAGCCAATTTAAAGCGACCCTGTCGGAAACCAGAAACCTCAGTACCGAAGAGATAGACACTTAAATAAACTTACTTGATCGAGTTATCATGGAGGCCCTACAAACTTTCACGCCTAGTTATAAGAATTTTGATTCCGTCAAAAGATATCTATGTCCCAGAATAAAAAACTGCAGAACATTAAAAGTCATTTATTATCAAAAATACACCGTCTAAAAAAAAATGAAAATTGATAAAGAAGAAATAAGAATGCACGAATTTATCTTAAGAGACGTTAAAGCCGAAATAAATAATTTATTTAATAGGATCATTAATAATTACTGGTATAATAGAATAAAAAACATTTCCATGCACGATAATAATAACCTATTTCCAGAAATAAACAGAATCTTTAGATCAAAAAACGAAACTGACTTCCCAAATTTCAAAATTCCACAGGATAAAATAAACTTGATAGAAGCCGCGGAAATCGACAAAACTCTCAATACCTAAAGACGAAGAAAATAAGTTCATTATAACTGATCGTAGATATAAATTAAACTTGCTAGGAGCACATTTTGCTTCAATCAATAATCAAAACAGAAACAACAATAGAGACGGTATAAATAATATTGTTATAAACACTGTAGAAAAACTTAAAAACGAGATGGAGCATGACAAAAATAATAATCAAACCCTGACCCATTTTTGCGACACAAATACTGCCTCTTATCCCACATACGAAGATGACTAGGATTACTTTTGTAACATCTATAAACTTAAAAACATTTAAAAAAATCATAACAGCAAAAGATCATCCGGAACGGACGGAATTCCAAACATTGCAATTAGAAACTTACCTACTAATATTTTGTATGAATATACTATAATTTTTAACAATATGTTGAATAACTACCATTTTCCAGATAAATGGAAAACTGCTAGAGTCAAAACACTTAAAAAGCAAGGCAAAGATGATGAGCTTCTAGAGAACTATAGAGCAATAAGTCTCTTGCCAAATATAAGCAAAATATTTGAAATAGTACTTAATCAATCCATTCAACAACATTGCAAAAAAATAACATAATCCCTGATACGCAATTTGGATTTAGGTACAAACACTCAACAATACACGCGACTAGTAAATTTGTGTCCGATGTCTGTTGGGCTCTAAACGATAAACAATTTGTCGCGGCCTGTCTTATAGACCTCGAAAAAGCTTTTGATACTGTTTGGCTGGATGGCATATTTTTCAGATTAATAAAGAAGGAGTTTCCGAAACACCTTATAAAAATCTTATGAAACGCCTTGCATGGAAAAATAAATTTGTATTCGATAGCGAAAATAAATCAGATCTGACGCTCGTGCTTAATGAGAGCCTGCAACAAGGGGCTGTCAACTCCCCTATATTGTTTGACATTTACGCTTGCGACTTGCTGAGATTTTATGGATTAAATATAAAACCTAAAAAAAAAGCCTGGGGTTTGCTGACGACATAATAATATATGTAATCGGTAGATGCCTGGGCAAAGCTCAAGCCAATCTCCAGGACATATTTTTTAAATTATTATTCTTTTTTGATACCTGGAGATTAAAATGTAATATAAATAAGTGTGAAACAATCCTTTTTAGGCCAAACTTGAATGAAGTTCATAAAAAGTATTGCAAAGTATGGAAAGATTTCAAAATAAAAACAAGCGAAAATGAAAACCAATACCTAGTACACAAAAGCGTAGTAAAGTACTTGGGAGATCACCTTGACGATCGACTAAGACACGATGATCACGTTAAAGAAGCTCTGGATAAAGGAAAAAAGCATACTTTAATGCCAAGCATGTATTTCACTCCAAACATTAAGACCCTAAAGTTAAAATTCTATGCTATGTGCTGCTCATACGGCCCATATCGACGTACAGGTGCCAGGTCTGGTTCAATATAGCGCCTTCCACCATGGAAAAACTAAGGGTCTTCGAAAAAAATTGTCTCAGAGCCTGTCTAAAAATGTACAAAACTCCCGAGTCAAATTATCGACGACATTACTCCAATCAAAAATTATACGATCGCGCTAATATACCACGTATAGATAATTTTATACTGAAATTAACCAGGAATCACATCGCCAGTGCAGCATGTAAGACTGAAAACCACCTAATGTGGGGGCCATATTATCCCAATCCTGGTTATCATGAAAAAGCGAGATTAACTGGTTATATACCTCCAGAATCATTCACACACTTAGATAGCGAATATTATCTTGAAAATGTTAATAATATACCCGCTATTTATCATATACGAGGGTAGTTCAATAAGTCCTTAGAATGACCAACAGATGGCGCGCGAATCGCTCCAAATCATCTGTTTTCAGTCAGCACCACTCCCGACTAGAT
>NC_046663.1:97223135-97230229 GCF_010883055.1 Belonocnema kinseyi | reverse complement strand
ACGCACTTTTCTGAAGGATTAAAAAAACTTGAAAAGCGATTGACCAAGTGTATAGAGCTCCAAGGAGATTATGTTGAAAAATAAAAAAAATTGTTTTTATACATAGGTATAAGTTTGATAAAAAAATGTTACACGAGGCAAATGAAATGCATGAGAATTTTAATATTCCACGTAGATACTCAACTAACATTCCCATAAGGGATACTAAGGAAAAACACAGGCTTAATACAAAGTGGTATTGGTGGCTAGCATAAATAATTACTGCACATACAAATGTATAACTAGTTTTTATTTTCTATTTCTCTTTAAATTTTTCTAGTTATCAATCAAGATCAATATACGCAGTACACTCCAGTATGTAATAATAGATATGTAAGCAGCATAATTATATTATTTTTATTTTCCCATGACGATTCTGCGAGAGCCTAACGTAGGCCGATTAGAACATACACTTTTTAAGCGATATAAGTCAAGCGCTTTTTATTACCAATGTTTTTCACAGCGCTATAAATGTATATACAATATTATGTAAATTTCTTTTAATAAACATTGTTTTCAAAAAAAAAAAGTGGTTAGCACGCCCGACTGCTACGAGATAGATTTAGGTATATAGATGTAGGTTCGATACCCCGTAGCGTTAGAAAATTTATTTGTAATATAATGTTCAAAATGATATATATTTATTCAATCTAAACAGGACCCTTAATATTTATATTAAAAGTTCTCGCAATCAATTAATATTTATTTTTTAAATATCTTTTTTGCCATATCCTTAGACCGTAACCAGTGTTGGGCCGACAATGGTAGCCAAGTCAAGGCCATAGTCATCATTCCGTCATTGGCGCGATAATGGCAGCCGAGCTTCGGCAATATTTTTGCCGACTATGGCCCAATGTTGGGCCGTATGTGACTGCGCACTTGGGTTAAGCCAGATATCATTCTAGTTGTTCCATGTTAGAATGCTCAAAAGTTTCTTTCAATTTGGTGCCTTTTATTAGAAAAAAAATCTAGACGTATTAGCAGTTACACAGATTTTACACTGACTATTCTAGATACTTTCACTCATACGAAATAAAAAGTAATGTACTTACATGGAAAGAGATCTTGAGCGCAACTGTAATTCATAAAACTAGACTCAATAATGGTTAAAGACAGAAATATTACTGCGGCACCGTGAAAGATCCTGCAGCGACTGTTGCGTCTGTCGCAGTAACAGAGCCTTCCCGATTCCAGAGCCGACGCGATTACCGCCGCAGCGGGATTGGTCGGCGCTGAAGTCAAACGATATCAGCTGATCGCCGTGTCGCTTATACTCGAATGTTTTTGCGTCGCTTCAACACACTTCGAAATTTGTTTTATTTTTGAGTTATTTTTTGTTTATATAAATGTATAACTGTCTGTGAAATAAGCGCGTGAGTGGTTCAAATGAAAATCTAAAGAATAACACTATATCAAAGTATGTTTGTGGTAATTATTTACTTTGGCAGCTTCTGCTAAAAACGGCTCTTAAAGGTATTTAAATTGCTCAAAAATACTAATAACAACAACAATAATAAAAAAGAAGAGGCAAGAAGGTTTTTGCAACTTTTTAATTGTTAAAATTTACGAAAAAGTAGGTACCTAACCTATATTGGTCGTACGAGATGTGACTGATCAGTCTTCTGTGATCAGTCGCAAGCACGCGTTTTTTTTAAACAACAAATTGGAAAAGGGTTTCGCGACGTGGCATTACTGTGTCTTTGAACCATCAGTATTGATCAAATAACGTAAGAACCTATCCTCAAAACTCTTCAAGTCGAAACTCGAAAATAAGTACGTTTCGAGCAGAACAAGTTGCTTAAACCTTCTTGCCCTTCTGTTTTATTATTATCTTTCTGTTATTAGTATTTTTGAGCAACTTAAATACCTTTAAGGGCCATTTTTAACAGAAGCCGTCAAAGTAAACAATTACCATATTTGAAACTCCTCAATCAACACTCGTTTTTTGTAGCTTTGCATGTAGCCCATAATAAACAATGGCTAAAATATTATTATACTTATGTGCCTATTCCGTTATTCTCCACATAGATCTTACGTTGTTTCGATCAAGTGGAATTTCCAGCTTTAGCCACCTAGCAAAAAACGGTATGCGCAGTAATGCTTGCGGAGAAAAGCGTAGCTATCACTGCGAGTGGAGTAACTATAGCTGCGCTACATATTACAGTCACGCGCCGGAACAGTTGAGGTACGCCCGCATTGTTTCATGCGAGCACAGTAACAGTTTCTGCCTCCCTCCCACGAGCAAGTTCTGCGAGACGGCAGTGGACATGGCTGTAACGGTCGCGGTCAACTCCTCTCTCTGTGGGTGTAAATTTAAGCATTATTTGCTATTTTGTAATCATTGTTTAACAAAAATCAGTCCCCTGCAACGACTGTACGTTAGCGTTAGTTCGACAGTGGGCCTAATGAAGCATGCGGCGCAGATAGCGCTGGGAGTCTTTCCAGCCTGTTTTTACATGGCAGGAATAGGCAAAATTAGTTCAAAATTAATTTCATTTATATGATTCGTAATGACAATCGATTTTATGCATACCAAAATTAAGGCTCCTTATCTTGTTAAATATGAAAGTAATAGTAAATGAAAAAAATGGTTAAAATATTCTTATCTAGCTGCGGGAACTTGTGATAGGTTTCAATCGTAACTTGGGGAAACTAAATTTAAAATATTTTTCAACTCAAGAAACAAAATTAAACTTATAATTATACCCAATTTTATTATTGAATTCCAAATACGTCATTTTCTAAAAAATAATAAGAATTAACAATGTCAGATGTTGGTATAAATTAGTAATTCATTAGTAACAGTAGCCCTAATGAAATAACACATGATTTATTAGAATAAACAAATTAATCAATCAATTGAAGGATTAATTAACTTTAAAAACTTAAATCTAAATAAATAAATTACGAAGGTATAGTTTTTATTTGCTTTTTAAATCTTTTTATGAAAAAATAAAAAAAATGATATCATTTCAGTAAGATAACATGTTCCACATTTCTCATAAAAACACATACAGTTTTTATTCAATTTTTCATGTTTACACGAAAGAATTTTAAAAAATAAAAGTATAGTTTCAATTCAATATAAAATGTTCAATATTGTTTATTAAAATACAGGGCTTGATTAGTGTTTTTATATTTTATAAAATACAGCGTTTATATAATTTTCTTTTTCTTTTGCGCCAGATATTTTTTATTGAAGATATCTTTAGAGTTTAAGATAAAATGTTCCATATTCATTATTCAGTCGAGCCCCTGGCCCGGGAAATCTGAAAACCGAAAAATGAAAGGTAAATTTATTTTCTGATCGGGAATTTTGCAAATTTTTAGAGAAAAAAATTTCTCACCAAGTATGAATTCAACAGTTTTTTAAATCGTCAGTTGAATTTTGATCCTTTTCAATTATGACATCAATCAATTTAAAATGCCTAATCCGAAAATCTTCTACTTTAAAAATTTTCTATTTTAAGTTTTCAATTTTAATGTAAAGAATTTGAATAAGCAGTCTTGAATACTTGCATATTTAATTAAATAATTTTTTAAATAAATTTATGCTTTAATTATTAAAAGAGAATAATTATTTATTTTTGAAAAAACTATTCGAACTTCGTTCAAAAGTTAAGAATTTCCAGAATTTAACGTTAAAAATTAAACTTTTTCAATTCGAAAGTCTTAGTCATTTAAAAAATGTAAGCTTCTCATTTAAAATTTACAAATTATTTTTACTTTAAAAAGAACTTCATAATAATGTATTTTCTATAAAATATTGTTTCAGTCTAAAATATTAATTTTTAATTTATTCAATTAAAAAATTTTTGGATTGAGAAAAAGAATAATAATTATTGAACAGTTAGAAATATTTCACCAAATATTTAAAAGTAAAAAATTCGAAACTTAATTGTTTTACATAGAAAACTTTGAATCGCTAGATTTTCGAAGAGCTTTTCAACTTTTAACGTTACAATTTTAATTGTAATTTTGAACTGGAAATGATTTAATTTAAACCAAAATGTAGATTTTTGCCGATTAAAAAAAATTTAAAAGCTTTTTAAGAATTATCAAAGGCTTTAAAAGAATAAAAACATTTTCTTAAGATTCTTAGAAAAATTGAAAATAATTTTTCATTTTAGACATTTTTTTAAAGGAATATTCAAAAATATTTAATACGATTTCTAAAATTGTTAAGAAAGTATCTGGAAGATTTTAGGATTTTTTTTTTAATTTGCAGGATTTTCTAAAAATTGTAGGAAGTATTCTTTTTTTTTAATTGAATTTTTCAATTTTTAACGCTTCTAGCTTAAAATTGTTAAAAATAATATAATATAAAAAATGTAAAATTAATTGATTCTTTAATTTAGAGCATTGAAAATGATAGCGTTAATTAAATTTTTACAATTGTTGTCTGAATCTTTGAACTCATTAATATCTAAAAGTTAAAAATTCAAAAATTTGTAGTTTATCTGCTTTTTATTATAATTTGTTAAATTGAAAAGTGTTAGTATCTTCAATTTTTTACATGTAAATTTTATTGGGCGTGAAAAATGTTTCAGAACCGAGAAAAAACCGGGAAATGACGGGGAATTTTTTTCTTAGATTAAAACGGCCACCCTGTTATTAAAATACTTAGTCTTTATTTAATTTTTAATATTTCTACAAAATAATTTTAAAATATTAAGATATAGTTTCAGTTTAAGATAAGATCTGTTATAATTTGTATTCAAATATATAGTTTTTGTTAATTTTTTTTACAATTCTACGTTCTGCGTAATTTTGTTTGTTTGAAATGAAGATATTTATATGTAAAGATATTATTTTAAATCTCACAAACAATTAAAAAAATGAAGACATTAATTGCCAATTATTATATAAACAACAATAATATTAGGACAATTAAATTAAACAACAATCAATTATTGCAACTTCCAGAACAGTGACTCCATCCTCTGAAATCGTGTTTCGCTCCCACAAAATATCTTGTTTAAAAAAATGTCTCGCGCATGCCGCATTCGTGTTTTACAACATAAAAGAAATTAAATTTTGTGGAGCAGCTGTCATAACCTGATATTTACATGTAGGAGTAACACAACAAATTCCACCCATTTTTGTTATTTTAGTGCAAGTTTCTAAAGTAGTAAAATTTAAAAAATGTTCACACTTTAATTTATCATACATAAAAACGAATGCCAATGCGAAAAATATTAATCAAATTAATTGTTCACTAATCTTTGCTATGTTTGCCATTTCAATATAGGCTGGAAAGACTCCCAGCGCCATCTGGCCTCCACGCTTCATTGATCATACTAGTGAACTAACGTAGATGCAGGGGGCTAATAGAAATATGCGGCTTAAAGCTTTTTTATTTAGATTTTAAGTATTTAAATTTGCAGTACCATTCCGTCGATAATCAAGAAGAGATCTATTTTTACGGTAGTCGTTTCAATCATTTTAGTCTGAGATTGTGAAACATACTTTATTGCCAAAAATACTGCGTCCAAGCCATACAAATTCCTTTGGCGGTAAATCCAAAGCATTTTGTTCATGTGGCAAAAAATATATTTTTTAATAATAAAAAGTCAATAGTCCTTTGAATTATACATAAGCAATATTTATCATTTATTAAGATCCTTGTAAACGTAAATTCATATAAATTTTGAGTAAAGTAATTCAGAATGCGAGATGCGAAATCATTTCTTTGTATTGCGCCAAAATTTCATCTCCCGTTTATCATCTACGGTGAAAAGCTCCGAAATGCGAAGTCGCATACGCCCCAGCATTGGCCCATAGTCGGCAAAAATATTGGCGAAGCTCGGCTGCAATCGTCGCGCCATTGACGGATTGATAAATATGGCCTTGAATTGGCAGCCATTGTCGGCCCAACACTGGGTACCAATATCGGACCAACCTGGATACCGGAATTAATTCAAAAACTGATAAAAAATCATTGAATTTTTCTTAGGACGCATCTACTTTATCCATTAATAATTATACGACTGCGTATCGTTCGAATATTATTTATAATTTCAAGAATTGAAATTTCATTTAAACATTTTGGTCAATTTGAAAAACTACTGCAATAGTCTAAGGATATGACAAAAAAGGCATTTAAAACATAAATATTAATGTAATGCGAGTAATTTGAATATGAATGTTCTAGTATAGATTAAATACATATATAACATTTTGAACATTATATTACAAATAAAATTTCTAACGCAACGTTGTATCGGACCTATGTCTACTAGGCAGTCTGATAAGAACCTGAAAATTCTAAGAGATGGCATTAGTATTCACTAATGTGAACCATTTTCGTCGAGCTTGAATCCTTCAAATGATGGCTGTCAAAACTTCAGCCATTTATGTTTACGTATTTACAAGTTACAGCACTGAGAAGCGACTAACCTCCGAGTTTTTTTTAATATGGAAAAATCTGAGTTTCGAGTTTTGATCAAACACTACTAACTTTGCAAGAAAACGATATCCGAGACCAAGGCCAAGCTGGACAAGTATTACCCGGACTCAGCACCGTCGATTAGAACGATTCATAAGTGGTTTACCGAGTTTCGTTGTGGCCGTACGAGCACAGTTGATGCTGAACGATCTGGGCGCCCAAAAGAGGTCACTACACCAGAAAATGTCGAAAAAATCCATGATATGATGTTGAATGATCCCAAAGTGAAATTGAGAGAGGTAGCTAATGCTGTAGGCATATCATTGGAACGTGTGGGCAATATCCTGCATTCAGTTTTGGGCATGAATAAGCTCTGCGCGCGATGGGTGCCGCGTTTGCTCACAGTGGACCAAAAACGAATTCGTGTGACAACTTCCCAGCAGATTTTTGCATTATTTTCGCGTAAGCCGACCGAGTTTTTGCGCCGATTCGTAACCATGGACGAAACCTGGATCCACTATTACACTCCTGAGTCAACGCAACAGGCAAAACAGTGGGTTCCACTGGGCCAAAGTTCTCCGAAGCGTCCAAAAACGCAACAATGGGTCGGAAAGGTTATGGCCTCCGTATTTTGGGATGCACATGGCATAATATTCGTGGACTATCT
>NC_046663.1:97210273-97223035 GCF_010883055.1 Belonocnema kinseyi | reverse complement strand
CTAAAAGGAGAGTATGTTGAAAAATAAAACCGACTTTGGCCAAAAAAACGTCTCCGTGTTTCATTTTTCAGGGACTTATCAGACTGCCTAGTATATACCTAAATCGATCGCCTAGCAGTCGGGAGTGCCAATCACTGCGCTAAACCGACCAGTTGCAACACTGTGAAAAGGCCATCCCCATAAGCTACAGTTCAGAAAAGTTAATGTACCAAATTTTAAGCTCTCATTTTCTATTTATTTATTACAACAGGAGTACCAATACAATAATTTTCAAATGAATGATTTAAATCGACAACAATTTTTCTTCCTGTAATATTTCGTCTTTTTCCGCTGTAGGCTACTTTACAAGTTTTTGCAATGACAGGAAATGTAATTTTTCATAAACATTCAAAAGTTTTAATGACATAACTTAGACATTTTAACGTGAACTTTGACGATTTTTCGACAACAAAATTTTTTATCTTTCGTGTCAGATTTGTTTTTTAGGTGCTAAAAGTGAGACTTAGCGCAATAATGTGCTGATGTTGGACCAATCATCGGTGGAGGATCAGCAAATATAAATCGCCAATATAGGCTGCCATCAATGGCTCCACATTAGGCCGATTTAAATTCAAGTTTTTGAAACAGAGTTTCGGTTAGACTGGTTAATTAGATAGATTATTATTTTAGAGGCTTAATACCAGTGGTTATTGGATGTTTGTACGACAGAGGTCTCTATATTGTATGGTGGATAAGTAGAAGAACTACTATATCATAATCAATTTTTATTACGCGAAATTAATTGAAAACGCGAGAAAAATAAATTCCAAAAAATTCACTGCATAATAAAAAACTTGAATTTAATAACTGGCCTTAAAATAATAATATTTATAAAAAATGTAATGAAAAATCTAAATGAAGCATGTAATGAGGAGGTTGTTGGTTCAAACCCAGCCCGCAGTGAATTTTTTAGAACTTATTTTTCTCGCGTTTTCGCTTAATTTCGCGTAATAAAAATTGATTATGATATGTAGTTCTTCTACTTATCAACCATACAATACAGAGACCCCTGTCGTACAAACATCAAATAACCACTCGTATTAAGCCTCTAAAATAATATGCCAACTAATTAACCAGTCTACCTGAAACTCTGTTTCTATAACTCTGTTTCAAAAACTTGAATATAAGATTTATCTACAGTAAGGACGTTTACTATGTAGTCATAGGGAATATAATTATATAAACTCGACGATATAATGCAACCCGTCTTGCATTTGCGTAATGCAAAAAAAGTACTATATAGGCGATTTTAATTCGGTTTGCAAATCTCCCGCGCTCGAGATCTTGCGCCGATTGGTCAAAGGCTTCGAGACTCAGAAGACGTGCGCGAAATATACGTATAACCAAATTATGAAAAAGGTTATGTTCCCCAGGATTCACCACGCATTTCAAATAAATAATTAGTTACGGATTAAAAAAAAATGTAACACGACATTAAAATTGTCATAAATACATTCGGGACCTGCATTAAGTACTTTCTTAAGAGGGCTGTGTACATGGGCTTTTGGAGACATGTCGTCTAGGTGTAATTTCTCCGAAAGTATTGGGAAAAATATGACTTATGTGATATGTCTGGATTAGGAAAATAACGAGCAATGTATATGTTTAATCAAAAGTGAAATAATGTTCACTATATTAAAAATATGATTGGTCAAAGTTACCATACTTTTGATGGCCAATTTCTCGGCTTGTAATGATTATTTCGAAAATTGTATATAAACATGAACGTAGATAAAGTCTTGCTGAAAAGATGAACATGAATGAAAGAATTATTGCTGTTAAATAAATAATAAAAAATATGTTTAAACGAAAAGCATTTTTAGGTTAAATTTAAGGCAAGTAACTACCGATCCTAGCGGCGAAATGCTAGAGAGAGCGTTAGGCACGCCCACGCTGTTGTACTCAATGCAATGCATACCCTTTACCTCACCCCGGAAAGTTACAGGGCCTGTAAGGTCACTATACCTACGCAAACTGGAATTCACATTTGGCACGATTTCCCAAGAAAACCTTCTTGGATTCGTTTCTGAATTTTCTCTTTAGCCACCAATGAAGTGAACGAAATTTTAAAGTTCCCAAGAAATATGCTAAAAATACTACTCTGACGTTCAACGGATTTGGGCGTTCCTTGAAATTCTGATTCGAATGGTATATATTTTTAGGAGTCACTTTTTGCATGAAAAATTGAATCTAATAATTCTTAAAAAGTGGGGTAAGTTTGACCAAGCCTATTTTTGATATAATAACCATTATTTCAGTCTTGAAGCTCGATATTTAACGACAGTTTCGACATGTCTCCAAAAACATAACAATCCAATCCAAGCATAACATATGATTTATAATTGTAAACAATGCTTTCATGTAAATAGTTGTAAGAAGTTGAAATAAAGTTTGAAATTTTGAATATGCTCTATATGAATTATCGTCTGATCGAAGCATATCATGGAGATAGTTTCAAAATATACTGAAATATTTCTTTAGAAATTTTAACACTTTCAAAAAATAATATTTGACAAATTTTGTTTTTGTTGCGTTCCTCGGTTTTGGAAGCTTAAATATTCATAACTTTCTTTGAGAATTGTTACATTCAATCGATGAAATATACAAGTCGTCTGAAACACCTTGTAAAACAACATATTTCTCCGGGAACCCGTGCAGAAATCGCCCGATTTCAAACGTAATACCAATCTGGCCGCGATCGGATTTCCCGATCTGGCCCTGATCGGTAGAACCGTGTGGCCCATACCTGGACCCGACCGGGCCAGACCGATTTCCTACTAAAACGCCATCTTCATGCGCTCGAAGAACTAGTGCTGCTTGTTTTTTTCTGGTAGTGCAGTGAAATTTTTATTCATAATACTCGTTAAAAATATTCTAGCAATGTTTATGAATGCATAAGGCGAGTAAGCCACGTGTTCAGAGGCACCAAACACCAGTCAGCAGACCTCGAAACCTGTGCGAGGAAGATGATAGTAAGTAATTACACTATGCGGGCTCATTGAAACCTAACCTCAAATAAATTAATAATTAATTAAATTGTTTAACGTAAAATTAGTATATTTACCATCAAATGAGTCAAATATTATTATATGATGAAATTGATTTCTTTTGTTTTCAATTATTATTAAAGATCTCAAGGTTTTTCGATTTAATGTAGAGTTAGAATCATCAAATCTATTGACAAGAAATGAATTGCAGTATGCACAAAATTGTAATGTTTTTAAATTATAAGAGTAAAATAGGTGATACAATCGATTATGTAATTGATACTTTGATTCTGTATTAATAATAAATTTAATACAGAAATACATGAAGGACAAATTTTCATGACATTCCAGCAAGAACTAGTTACTCAACTGCGCATGCATCGCATTCGGCATCTAATTGGTTTCGCGCGAAGTTTAAAATGATAAACGAAGTTTTTTTTCTTTTTTATTATAAACAATGCAATTTCAACTTATAAAAATGTCCATTAGGGCGAAATGAATTAATAATAATAATAAAAATTAATTAAATGCATATTGTGTAAATAATATTTAATACAAACAGAAATATTTAATTCAAAAATTTTCATTTTTGTTTAAAAGTTGTTTGGTATATATTTCTTCTTAACCGATTTAAAAAATAAAACGATCTAATAAATGATGGCGCAATTTTTTGGCAAAAAATTACCTATAACATTTGTGAAATTCATGAATGAATTATAATGAGATTCATGGTGTACCGATCGGGCACAGATCGGGTTTCCCAATCGGGTGTCCCGACCTGGCCCCCGTCTGGGCGTGTGTTTCATGCGCGACCTGGCCCCTACCAGGATTCCCGATCGGGACCCGACCTGGACTGGTCTGTCCGCGGTCGGGGCCAGACCGAGATTTCTGCACGGAAAGGGATTCTGCAACTAAGGGATCAGAGTGAGTTGTAAATTTCGTAGGTTGCTACAGCGTCAATAAATTTGGACTTGGCTAAAATTGGGATAAACAATAGTATCGAGCAGAGGCTCTTCGATGTCCCAAGTGGAGATAAGTAATTAGTAAGTATACCTCAACAAGATCGGCTATTACCTGCTTTTATAAGTCCCAATATATCCAGGGAGCCTCATCACAGTCTGCACTTTGTAGTGTGCGTAATAGAAAATGTAAGGTTGCAGTTTCCCAGTAAAATCAAATATTTTGTCAGGTCAGTGCTGCTAAATGTTTGAAATCATTATTTCAATAGCCAGTTTATTCCTTCTCGTCCGTGCAGAACGGTCACGGTATGGAATTCGGAAGATTCACGTACGTTTATAGGGTCATGTGTCATTGTGTCGTGAACTAATTTCATGTTATATTCAATGAAACTACCTTGGAATTTCGATGTGCATGACATGACTTTTTTACTCTCATAATGTCTCATCGACGTGGAAAGAAGGGGCGTTTGAATTTATGTGCCCCTCGTCGAAAGCTGAAGGGAGCAAGAACTAATCTTGCAATTTGTTATAAAAAACTACGGTAAGTTGTATTACATTTCACTATTCAAAAATTTATTTATTTATTTTGTTCACAATTTCGATTAGGTTTTTTTAAAATGGAATTATTTGTTAGTAAGGTATGGTTTATCAATTTTATAGTTTTGAGATGTGGCACATGATTCACATACAAAACTCATATGTATTATTATATTACAGGTGAAACAAGACTCTCTTATTCATATTCAGTCAATTGTATTTGAATTTTTGACGTATTACAGTGAACAATATGGAACTTTTTATTCTCGAATTTGCATTCTTATCACCCGAAATACGTACAAATCCACCCAACAATGCAGGGTTTTGATTTTTGAAAAACGAAACTGATATTTAGATGTACCTCAAGCCCTATAATATATTTACCACCAGGGAAAAAGACGTTTTTGCAAAAGTAGAGCTCAAATAAATATAAAATTTCATACAAAAAAGAAACTATTTTTTAACAATATAATTAAATCTTCGACCAGACATTTCGTTTTATCCATAGAAAGAAAGAATGGTATTAAGATGGGAATGGTTATGAAACATTTTATTTAAATTTGTTTAATTATAATTTGTTCATTTTCAATTTTATTTTTCACGATTAAAATTTAAAATACGCACCCTAGCGTACGGTGGCTCGAAACCATTTAGTAGAACTAATTTAAGCAAAAAATTGGCTTACATAAAATGTTATTGCAGCATCTATCCTTCAAAAAGTAAATTTAAAAAAAATTTATTTTGATAACAAGACTTTTGAACAAAAGAATGTAGATATATTTTGGTTACATAACTTCTGCCTTTTCATTTTTTTCATAATGTTATTTTTCTACAAATTAAATTTTACTTTTTTCGGATTAAAACATGTATTCTTATTTGTTTCTTGTTTATGTACTCGTTCTATCTAAACATCATCATTAACAAATTTATACATATTTTTGGTAAAAAACTTTTGTGTATGACTTTTTTTTCGTCTCGTGTCGTTACCAAAAAAAAATTAATGATTCTTCTTTGAATGTTATTTTTTACAATTGACACAGAAGCTACGTGTCCTATGTAAAAGTTCTTTATGACAATGGATGAGTTTTACTTTCTTTGGATGAGCAAATTTAGTCTATTCATTTTTTTCACAGGTTCTTTCGCTTGTCCCGAAATTTAATTTTTTAAATTTTAAATCCTTTTTATGAATAAAGCGAAAACTACGGGTCATATGAAAAAGTTATTCATAAGGAATTGTTACATCTTTTTGGATGCAAATTTTTGGTTTAATCGTCTTTTCTGGTATTCTGTACACTTTAATGTAGTGTCTACTCGGTAATAAGCGTTGAATAGAGAAAAATTAATATTTTCAGATTTCAGCGTACAAGTGAAGATTATTCTATTATTTAGAATGCGCGATTTTTCCACCTATCTAAAATGTCTTTATAAGAGTAGGATATCTCAGAAACGAATTTATTTCTATTTCCATAGCGCAGCCGTATAGGTTCTTTTCCCAAAAAGATAACGTGTTTTCAATATATTCAATTCCTTGCAATTGTACTGACAGAAAACCTCACAGAGATGTATTCTATTTCCCAAAAGTCTTGAATTTTGAAATCATTTAATTCCTTCTAATAAGTTCACAAAACATGTATAATATACTGTTTTAATTCCTTCATGTGGAATATAAGTTTGAAAAATTTAATTTCAATTAATTCAAGTATGCCTCTCTAGAGTTAAAATTATTTTAATTTACACATTTAAATAGATCTCATTGATGCATTTTTAAGACGTTTAACTAAATTATTAAAATATAAATAAATATAAATATGATTATTTTTCGAATTTACAAGTTATAAAAAAATTTAATAATGAAAAATAGGTTAAATAAATGCTTTCGTTAAATTTTACTAAGTCATTTGAGATGAGCAGGATTTGTGCTTTTTCTGTTACCGTTGGGATATTTTTAGACGGAGGAAAAATCGCGTATGCAGAGGAATACAAATTCTTAATTTTCCTGATTTCAACGTTTATTACCGGGTATGCTTGGGATGAAGGCCTATATGTTTGTAGGCAAAAATATTTGGTCATAACGAAGTCCGCAATGTTCAAAGTTAGCGAAATCAGAGGTTTTGCAGATTTCAATCAACGTATTGATTAGCGACAAAAAAAGTTAAATCATTAATGAAAGATGGTAACAATATCTTTTAATTGGCAGTCGCACATAGACATTGTTTGATTTGTTCCCTAAAAAAGTAATAAAAACCGGCAAAAATGGCCGTTATGCAAAATCTAATTATTTTTGCGAAAAGTACATGCAAATCCAGTAAACTCTCTGGAAATTTGTGTCTTATGAAGCTGATATTATATGCAAAATTTGAGCTGAAAATAATGAATAGTTTTCGAGAAAAGCTATTTGTTATTAAAAAAGGTACTGTTCTTTTGTTACGGCTAACTTTTTCTTAGCCGTTTAGGCAAAGCCATAAAAGTGGGCAAATTTTAATCCTAAACAGTTATAGTGTTAAAAGCTCGCTGCTACTTTGTAATGTGCAGCAAGAATTTCCTGACCTACGAGGTTATCGAACGAGACGATGATTTTTGGGAAAACAGAATGAAGGAACAAGTCATCAAGTAATTTCACTAATGAGATGTCACGTGGATTAATAATACGTTAAGTAGACTCTGCGTGCATAGCATTAACATAATTTTTATTATGAAATTGTAGATTCTACATGGACTGCCTATTGCCGGAGATCGTAAATCCTCAGTTTTCGAAGCGGTTGAAGCAAGGAGATATAAAAGATCCTCCGGAAAGGACAGAGGGGATAAAGGGTCCGCTGGAGGAAGCTCAACCGAAGAATAAACTTGTAAAAGGCGCAATAGGTTTTGCAAAGAAAGTAAAAATCAAAAATCCCCATCGAAAAAGGCAGAAAGTCCAAGAGGATCTACATTCAAATAACGATCCAGAAGAAGAGAACAACGTCACTCCAAGGAGAAGAAAAGGAAGTAACGATCCTCCCAAAAGGATTAGGAGGGACGAAAAGTCATTGCCTAAAAAGAAACTTTTTAAAATATTTGTAGGACTCACAGTCCCTATGGGATAAAATATAAAGTATAATGTAGGTGCTTGTTCTCAACCTGATAGGGTACTTTTTCGCGCACAAAGGGTAACAGATTCAAGATAAATTCAGAAAAATTCAATACAATTCGAGTAACATTACAAATGATTTGAAAATCATGGAAAAAAGTGTTGTGAAAAATTTTTAAATACATTTTATTCATTATAACACATTTCTAACGAATTTGCAGAAATTTTAAGGAATTGAAAAACATTATATTTAATTCATAAACATTCTAGCTACATTTAAAAAAGAAATCAAGTGAATTGAAAACAATTTTCAAAGATGGAAAAGGTAATTCGATTGGGTAGAATTCAGTGAATTTAGAAGAACTCAAAAGAAATTACAATAACTAAATAAGATTTACGATAAATTAATAAGATTTCAAGGCGAATTCCAAATGAACTGTACAAAATATTCGAAAATCTCTTCAGGCCGTCACAAACAAAGCTTTAAAATTACATAAAACTAATGAAATTAATACAAAAAATGCCTTCGAATGTTTTCAAATCACGTAAACTACTTCCAAGTAATCAGCTCGTTCACCTGACGCATGGCAATTTATGTCCGATTGAATTAAATATGAAAATTTCAAACTGCACATTTCATTTGTTAAAACGTACTAAGGACATTTTTGGAGGTACCTTTTTCGAATCACCCTATTATGTATAGAATTGATCATTCATAATTTTAGTATAAATAAATTCTATAAATTTTAAACAATTCGCCAGCCTAACGCAGCAATGTCTTACAAATAAAATGTTAATTACAACAAATTACGCTTTGCGATGATTATTTCTAAAATTTAAAAAATGAATAGGTTAGATCCTTTATGAAAAACGTAAGAAACCGACCGCCGCAGGTTTGCCAGTACAGAACCAGTACATAGCAGCATTGTGAAGCTAGCACTGCTAGCACAAATTTTAATAATTGATATTGATATTAAAATCATACTTGGTCAAAGTTACCCCACTTTTGAAGAATAATTTTACGGTTTGTAACGATTATTTAACAATAAAAAGTAAGATTCTTATATTAAAAACGTCTTTTTCTAGTAGAGTGAGAAATTACAATCCAAATTTGTATTTTATATCAAGTATGTTTCGAATTTATCTCCAGCATATGTTTCGATCAGACGAAAATTGAAAAGGAGCATTTTCAACGTCTCAAACTTTATTTCGACTCTTTACGGTTAGTTAATGAAAAACTATTGTTAACTATTATTAGTTGTGTGGTATGCTTGGATTCGTAAAAGAGTCAGGAACCCGGCAATGAGCGTTAAACTCTGAAAAATTAAGAATGTTTATTCCTATGAATACGCGATTTTTCCTTCGTCTAAAAATCCCCCAACGGGAACAGAAAAAGTGAAAATTCTATTCCTCTAAATCGACTTAGTAAAATTTAACGAAAGCATTTATTTAACCTATGTTTTATTATTAAATCTTTCTAAAACTTATAAATTCGAAAAATATTCAAACTTATATTTATTTACTTTTTAATATTTCATTTAAACGTCCTAAAAATGCATCAAAGAAATCTATTTAAATGTGTGAATTAAAATAATTTTAACTCTAGAGAGGCGGACTTGAATTGATAAAATTAAATTTTCAAAACTTATATCGCACATGAAGGAATTAAAACAGTTTATTGCACATATTTTGTGAATGTAATAAATGGAATTAAATAATCTCAAAATATGAACACTTTTGGGAAATAGAAGACATTTCTGTGAGGTAATCTGTTGGTACAATTACCCCTGATGATGACTTTCTCCCAGGCAATTTTTTTCAAACTTTTTTTACTACGTACCCTTTTTTTCTGAAAATATTCCAACTATGATTGGCTGTCAAAATTTTTATTGTCACTAATAAGCTCCACACTTTTGGGCGTGCTTATCATATTTCTGTCTCTCTCGCACACTCAACTCAGAGTTCCCACGCTAGTACACAGACCTCTTAAAAATTGGAGTTGGTTTTCACTAATGTAACGGTACGTGAATGATATTTGACGTTTAACAAGTGTCAAAATCGTTTTCTACTACGATCTTAATTAATTAAATAAAGTGAATATCTGCAGGTTGTACGTAATTAATTGGTGATAAAATCTGTTTTCTTACTTATTGAATAAAATATGGGAATCAAACGCTTTTGACTAACTGCAACGAAAATTGTAATCCGTAGGATTATAAAAATAGCAACGATGAATCTGAGATTCAAATGATAAGAGGTACGAAGAAGCGAATTTTTTTTATCAGCTGGGTGTTCAGTGACCTTGAAAATTTCGTCTCCGCTACTATAGAATGTTAAAGTATACATTTTTTTTATATTTGACTTAGAAATTATAAAAATTATTAGCTGAAATCTTCAATATTAATTCAGCTTCATAATAGACCTTTTTATTCTAGACGTCGACAGTGTGCACGTGCCAGGATTTTACGTCCTTTCCGTATTTTTCGAACAGTTTTGTGTCGAAATGCATGGAAAATATTTTAAATAAAAATAACAACGAAAAATAAATGTGTAAATAAATCAGAGTTTAAAGACAACAAATTTTTAAGTATATTCAGAAAAAAGTGCGAAAAAAGTGCGAAAAGTGTGGAGAGCAAGCCCATTATTTACATTTGTTGACATCTGTCGTCTTCAAAAAAATTTTTGAAAATCCGGAAAAAATCACGGAAGATGATGTTCCAGGAGCAAAATTAGTAGGAATCAGTAGGAAGGTTATTTGAGGTTGTGTTTGGCAGGTATTATATTTTCTTTCTTTGCTAACATTTGCTTACATATTAAATGAAGCATTGTTATCGGGGTTTCGAACCTCCTACATTTTTTGATAAAAATAAAATCTATTTAATACTTTCACTTGAGAATGCAAAACTATTATATTTATGTTTTTAAAACCAGTTTATATGAAAGAAGGAAAATTTGTTAATACATTCCTTATACCAGGAAATCACTAACAAATGGCTTTTTATTGTCTAAACTTGAAAAAGAGAAGTAGAAAATATAATATTGTGTTATTTTAAATTTGTATGAATATTAAATATTTACTCAAACAAAGTTCTGAACTGCAAAACTTGTATAAAATAAAGCATTTATACCTGCCATACAAAACCTCAACTAACCTTTCCACTAAATCACGTTTTTTTCCTTTTAATGGTGGTTTTCTATATTTAGGACACCCTTTCAGCTACTCCATACTGTGCTCTTCGACTGATTCGTTCACTAATTTTGCACCTGGAACATCATCTTCCGTGAGTTTCGCCGAATTTTTAAGCATTTTTTAGAAGATGACAGGTGCCAACAGATTCAAATAATGGCCTTGCTCGCCGCACTCTTTGCACGGTTTTCACCGTTTTTTTTTAAATAGACTTAAGAATGTTCTACTTAAGAAATCTCTGTTATTTACAAATTAATTTTTTGGTTTTGTTTTCATTAACAATATTTTCCATACATTTCGACACAAAATTGTTCGAAAAATAGGAAAATGACGTAAAATTTCGGCACGTGCGCACTGCCGACGTCTAGAATAAAAAGGTCTATCAGAATGAGCCATGGCCATATAACGGAATTTTCAAGAGTTTCACCACTCGGTTTTTGAGTATACACCATATTACAAAACATTAATAAAGATTTCAAAATGTTTAAAAGGATTTTGAACATTTTATGAAGGCGTGTTTATCAGATTTTAAATATTTCATAATAATTTCACAAAGATTTTTAAACTTTTAAAAGATGTAAAGGGTATTAAAGATTTTGAAAAGGTTACAGTTCACCAGCTTTTAAATATTTTAAAACATTTGGAAGATTTGAAAAGGTTTCAAAACATTTTAGAAGATTTTTTTACTTATTATAGATTTTAAATAATTCAATGATTTCAACGAATAAAAAACATTTCGTAAACAAAGATTTAGGAAAAATTTCCCAATGAAACCACGTCCCGAGAATTTTTGTGAACACATTCTAATATTGTGTTACATTGTTTCAAAACATTTTAGAAGATTTTTTTACTAATTATAAATTTCAAATAATTCAATGATTTCAACGAATAAAAAACATTTCGTAAACAAAGATTTAGGAAAAATTTCCCAATGAAATCACGTGCCGAGAATTTTTGTGAACACATTCTAATATTGTGTTACATTGTTTTTAATCCGCAACTAATTATTCATTAAGATGTAAGCTGTATTAGAAGAGAAACATGTTTTCTTGATAAATACCTTTCTTCATAATACATATTTATTTTGAACATTTGATTTTCATTCTAGTATGAAATAAACATTTATTAAGCAAGAAAAATTAATTCCAGCATTTCCAGCTTTTAGTAGTAAATTTTTTAATTATTAAAGTTTTCTGTGTATACAGTATTTTGTCCGATTCTATTCCTTGTAATTATTTTAATTTACAAGTTCATTAATTCTTAGATACATTAGTAGCCACTGTCTTTTTCTCAAGCAGTTGTATTTTGAAGGTCTCGGGACACCTTACACATAGTTTGGGAATGGCTACTATGACTAGATTACGGATGCACAGCTATCTTGGTACAGAGGTCAACTCCCGAACTCTGACGCGATCACGGATGCCCAGCTATCTTGGTACAGGGGTCAACTCCTGAACTTGCATATAAACGGCTTGGCCTCCAGGTGCCGCAGCATTCAATACTGTATTCTTGAGCGGGAAACGCTTTTTAAATAAATACACATATTCCTATAAAAAGTCTCCAAAAGTTATGTCCTTTCCCTTAAACAATAAAGTTGTTTAAAAAAAGAAATTAGTGCAAAAGCAACTTTCACAGTGGCGACCGTGACAGGACCAGGAGAATCCGTCTTCATAAAACCTTTGGAGAGAAACCTTCTGGAAAACCTGAAACCTAGCTTCTGAGCTCCAGAACATCGAGAACTCAAAATCCTGAAGGAAAGAAATCTTCTAGAACCCTGAGGATCTTCACGACTTTTCTTCAAGACCCGAAGGACTGCAAAGACGAAAGACTATCTCATTGCATTGGAGACTAAAGATAGGGATGCAGAGAATAACTACACTTCTGATCTGGGTGAGTACAAAATTTATCTAAGACAACACAAACAAATACACGTACATGAAAGGTGTTAATAAAAGTGTTTAAGAAAGTACAAACCCCAGACAGTAA
>NC_046663.1:97197568-97210173 GCF_010883055.1 Belonocnema kinseyi | reverse complement strand
CCTGATGTCGAACTATTACAAACTTATGTAAAATCACTCTCTGATTATTGTAAATCATTGGACACCAAATGCACTACGCATAAAGCTATCGACGCACTCAAGAAACGAGTCCTCAAGACCCGCACCAGATATGAAAACATTAGAGCATTATCAACAAAACGAACTCGACGTGCACTCTTTAACTTCGTGGGGAGCGCGACAAAATATTTATTCGGAACCATGAGCGCAAGTGACGCTGAACAAATTAATGCAGACATTGACGAAGTCTACAACAAAATAAAAGGTATCGGGACTCTAATTAAAAACCAAACCAGTCTTTTACAATCGGCTGTATCACAAATACAGGAAATACATTATAAAACCTCAAAAGATCTAGAACAAATCCAGCAATTTACCGGATCAATGGCTGATTCCTTTAACGTACTAAAAGCCAACATGAACATTCTAAACTCTTTGTTCAATATGGAAATAAATTTAGAAGAGTTAACTGATATGTTACAATTCATAGAGACGGCAGTTGCGGAATCAAGAAATGGAATCCTTTCCCCAGAATTAGTTACCCCAAGAGATTTCATTAAATCTATTCAAACAATTCAAACAAATATTCCAAGATCCCTGCCGTATCCTTTAATTGAACAAAATTACTTTCTATATATGAAAATTAGTGATATCGACGTTACATTAATCGCTGATAAACTAATATATAAAGTTCACACTCCAATCCCTGAAGCACGCAAATATCATGTTTCCCGTTTTATCACACTCCCGCAACATTCTTACTTGAATTCTTATATTTTTGATGGGATACACGATCAACCACTAGCTGTATCCGAAGATGAATTAACGTACACTAGTTTAGATGAATCCAGATGTATCAACACCGGAGAACTCCACTTCTGTAAAATAACGAACATAATAAAACAAATACACCCTGCAGACCCTTGTATATCATGGCTATTAAAACAACAAGGAACTGCATGTCAGAAGAAGTATTTCAAGATGACAGCAGATTGCATCCACAGCTTTGAGAACGGATACCAATAGTATATTTCTCCTTTTAATCCATTACGACTCACCATTAGCTGCCCTGGAATAATGGATAAAGAGGAAGTCATCTCCCAATCTGTAGTATTGACCCTGGCTGACCACTGCAAGGCTAGTTCAACAGGAAAAATATTCCCTGCAACTACTCATTTCTCAAGAGACGAACCTATAAAACCATATCAGATCAGATTCAACTTTTCCAAAACAGAATTATCCATTCTAGAAAATGATTTTATTCAATTACCTGAATTTTCTAATACCCATCTTAATTTGCAGCAACTAAAAGATTCTGCCCATGATCTCACTTTAGCCCAGCAGGATCTTGCTGATTCTTTGAATCTTAAGAGACAACACTCTTGATGGACCACAAGCACGAGTATCTTGGAAAAATTAGGATATACTAGCTTGGCATTACTAGTATTTTTTGGCTTCTGGAAATGCGGACTTCGTCGCCTAACCCGCCTGATACTGATGACTACACCATGTGGCAAGGTTATATACAAGATCCATGCCCCGGCAACGAACTACCATCAAAATGACGGACCGTTTGAATCATCAGTACGATACCGACCATCTGCACTAGCTACCACTCCTCTATTCAAAACTCACGAGGACGTGATTTAATCCGGGAAGGTGGAACTGTGACTAGATTACGGATGCACAGCTATCTTGGTACAGAGGTCAACTCCCGAACTCTGACGCATCACGGATGCCCAGCTATCGTGGTACAGGGGTCAACTCCTGAACTTGCATATAAACGGCTTGGCCTCCAGGCGCCGCAGCATTCAATACTGTATTCTTGAGCGGGAAACGCTTTTTAAATTAATACACATATTCCTATAAAAAGTCCCCAAAAGTTATGTCCTTTCCCTTAAACAATAAAGTTGTTTAAAAAAAGAAATTAGTGCAAAAGCAACTTTCACACTAATGTGTTAAACTAGAGTCACTCGAGCGCCACTTGGGGTCCTTCCATCACACGGAGAAACCTTTTGCTGCAATATTTGCTCAAAATCAGACTAGATTTTACTATTTTCAGTTTTCAATGGAGGGACATAGCGGAAATTTTGTAATGTTTACTACTCCGAGCAGTAACTAGTAACTAGTAACTATATGCCGAACTACAAAATTCATTTGAAAAAAAAAATGTTACATTTATTTCTGCAGAAGATTGCAATATTTGCAACGGACTATAGTAACGTCGAGAGAGACCGGCGTTGAAGGTATCCTTCACACGAGCATACGACGTAAATGCAGACTTATTGATTATTGGATGTTGATCTCTTTCCCACTATTATATTTATTTAAATTGCAATTGTACAGTACACACGACTATATTTAGTTTATACATTATTATATACATGCAGGAATATTATATTACAAGCTGAAATAGAAAAATGTGATTACAGTAAAGCTGGTGGGAATCGCACACGGGTCACCAACGCGATAGCCGTATAATATTTACTATAAAAAATATTAAGACTTCGTATTATCAATAGGAAAATTACATATAAAAATAGCATAGCTTACGATTATTGTATTAAAATATACGAATTATCGCCTTGGTCCCTCGATTGTAACCTAATTTAGTAATTTTTCCAGTACAAAAGTTTCTCAGTGCACAAATAAGAAATAACTATTTCCTCTCAAACCAATATTTTTAGAAACATAATGAAAAAAAAAACTACCGATGTTTAGTGTTTGACCTTGAAAATCCAATTTGCGGGTACTTTCAATGTCATGAGTCAATATACATACGTGGATATACCTAGTTTCAAATCACCCGGAGGTAAGCACTTTAGGATGAAGTTCTGAAAAATACTGATCTACACAAGACTCTTTTCCGCTCATACCAATGTTTATGAAAATATCATGAAAAAATGGAGAAAAAAACATCAGTTTTGGATGATTAGAGTTTGAAAATAAAATTCGCGGGAATTTCCGCTATTATTTTCGTAATCAGCGAGTTTACTCTAGTAAACAAGTTCACGAGTTCAATTAGCGAGAAAAAACTCGTGTTATCTAGATTCAATTCAATTGGAGGTAAGTACTTTTCGGAACTGCACCCGAAAAAAGTTTTACGTTTCTGTAATTGTTCTTGGAATTGATTATATTTCTTTGTAGATTCCTGTGAAAACGGTTTTAGTTATTTTTACTCTTTTGTTAAAAATGTTCCGCCAGGCAATCTCGAAAACGTGAAAAAGAATCTCGAGAAGAATTCAGAAGCAGGTGTACACTTGGATTCATTCAGTGTGCCACGTCATAATCTTAACAAACGTTAACGTATACATACCCTGGTTTACAAATAAAGTGTATATACGCAATGTATGTACATATAGTTATCAGTACCGAACTTAAATTCAGTGTTGAATAAGTTACGCGCTTTCATGGAAAATGAAAACTAGCTCCATGAGGACACACACACAGGCACACAAAGGCACACACGAAGCGGCTCATTCGAATTATTTCCTAAACGGGTCGTCATTGTCACAGCACGCGTTATGTCACTTCGACTAGTACCGAGTGTACAATTAAAGCTTTCCCGCGTATTTGCGTATGCTATCTGCGTTCTACAGAGACATTCGCATAATTGCATCGAACAAGAACGAGTCGTTCTCCTGGGGAAGTTTCGCGTCCGTTAATTCGCGTACCTGTGTTCGATTTCACTTTTAAAGACAACTTAATGTGATTGCTGTATGTGAATAAACTGCATTATTATGCTGAAAATAATTATATTATCATTGATTGTGATCGGTGCCAAAAGTGAACCTGATGCCATTCAAACCAAATTTGGACTTCTTCAAGGAAAATGGATAAAAACTTCAAGAAACTTTTTTATCGATGCCTATTTAGGAATCCCATATGCTAAACCACCTGTTGATGATTTGCGATTTAAGGTAATACAATTTAATTTAAAAATTAATGAAAGTAACAACCATTAAATAAAGAATATTGTGTTGTCTATAAATACAGTATAGTTAGGAATGGATCTGGACGTAGGTGTATTCAACAATTAATACCAACTTGGTTAAAACATTGTTTAATTAAATAAAACAATTATACAATATTACAACTTGTCGGTAAGGCCGTCACTCGAGTACTGACCCTCTGTGCGTTTCTTTCTCATCATCCCCTCTTTTACGTTGGGCCTTATACTCCCTGCGACTTATCGATCTATGGCCTATCTATCTAACCTACAATATATTTACAGTAAAAAATACAAAATTTCACAATTTGTTTTCTAACATAATAAGCGGGAACAGATTTTAATTAATAAAATCATTTATACTTATCAACCAAAGTTTCATTAAAAGAGTATCTAATAGTCTTGGGAAACTCGATGTGCGGGAAATTTTATTTTTTTATAGGCAGAGTATACATTAAGTAAATTAACAGATAGTTATTTAAACGCAAGCTATCAAGTTAATTTAGTATTCAAATGCTCCAAGCACGTTCTTACAATCAAAACCTTGAATCATTAATCAAATAGTTGGTATAATTTTTAATTAAATGACGATAAAGTTGATAATATTAATATGATAATTAATAATTTCACTCAAAAAATCTTTTTTTGTAGTTATAATAATAGCCTATTTGAATGTTTAAAATTAGCTTAAAAAATTAAAGAAAAGTATATTTCATAATTTCATAATAATATTAATTTGTCATTATTATTTGTTTAGAACCCTCAAATTTGGGAAGAAAAGTGGTTAGGGACAAAGGAAGCCACAAAAAATGGCCCAACATGTATTCAAATCGATTCTAATGGTAAAATCAGTGGTGAAGAGGATTGTCTTTATCTTAATGTGTTTGTTCCCACCGTAAGTAACTCACACTCTTTTAATATTTTTAATGTTATCGAAGACAGACATGTTTTAAACTTGTAATCTCTAGGCTATAATATGTTAATGTTTTCTGTTTTTTATCAATCATCTCTTAATTATTAAATTTCAATTCTTTGATTACATAAACTTAATTAATTAAAATGAGAAGAAAATTATTTGAGAGTTTTTGGATAAATAAAATTTACTGACTAGATAAATAAAAATTTGTTTATTGTTGAATCTGCAATAAATAGACGCGTGTATCGAATATGTCTGCGTTGATTAATTACTTCAAAATCTAGTTAGATAAATTCCGCTATTTTCCGATAAATGCAATGCTGCAAAGGATTTTAATCTTTTCTTTACGATCCTCATTACTCATCATGCCTTTTGTTCATTAACGAATTCCTTATTTGAGATAACTCAAATTTTTTATTGTGTTATTCTCGACTTCTATTGCTGCGAAAGATACCGTGTTAATCATACGCTTTATCTCGACATTTTTATTGACATTCTCGAAATGAGACATTTTATAACTGTATGTTTAGGATTGCCAAAGTATGAATCATTGAAAACTGTTGCGTATTTTATTTATTTTTATAGTTAACGTTTCCTATTTAAAAACGATCTGTGATTGATAGAAAATTCACTTTTGAAAGGAGATGAGTGATTCTGTTCTGTTGAAGAACCATAGAAATACTAATTTTACCAAGTTTTTTCTTTTAAGTTTTAGATTTGTTTGAAGAGATATCTGGTTATCAGGATATTAAACATTTATTTTAATGTCAACAGATCAGAAATTCAAGAAACTTTTCCAAGAATTAGCTACCAATTAGTAATAACGTCTGAAGCTATGTTTTCGTATATTGACCTTAAGACATTCCAAAAGATAAGGGTAATGAAACAAATAGCTGGTTTGGTTAAAAGCAAACTAAATATTTGTCCCAGGTATTCTGAAAGAAAAGAACGTTGAAAATCTAAAAATATCTTTCTGACATACTTTGATATCAAACCAGGTTGCTTTCAAATCGGAATGGAATTGGTGTTACGAATAATTAACATATAATTAAAAATAACATTACAGTAATCCGTATGACCACTTTGTCACCCAATTGCTAATTTTATATTATGTTTCACGAAAATAGCGCTAGGAAAGAAAATTGTACGTTTTTATACTCAGCAATTTTTAAATTGTCTATCTTAATTTTAGTATAACCTTATACGATTAAATAGTAAAATATAATTTTGAGAACGTTTTGTTTTAAGAAGTGAAAATTAAGTTCAGCGAATAAAAATCAGAAATCTTTTTAATTTCAAGACATATTGAGTATCTTCAAGACTCAAAAGACATTATAAATCTTTCAGATTCTATAGAAAATTTGTTAGATCCTTAAGTTCAAAATAAAATCTTCGCAAGTTTGATATATATTTCTAAGATGTAAAAATATGGGAAATTTTTAATCATCAATTTTGCAGAAATATTTTAGTGAAGAGCAAAAATGCATTAAAAAAGTTAAATTATCTATCATAATTATTAAATTTTCCAGGATACGCGGCATCCAACTACAACCACAGATTTAGCTAAACGAAAACTTCCTGTTCTTATATTTATTAGAGGTGGGAGTTTTAATGTGGGAACTACAAATAGTTCAATTTTTTCACCAGTTTACCTCCTCAATCAACAAATTGTTCTTGTCACCTTCAATTATCGGCTTAACTTCTTAGGTGAATAAGGCTATTTTTACACTTATCTCGACTCAACATACCTGAAACAGAAAAAATAACAATCATGTAAAAATTGGATTAAAGTAACTTTGGAACGATTTTTAGGAAGTAACTACAATCCAAAAACCGTTCACATTATGAAAAATAATTATTTTAATTATTCTAACTTTACTTGTAGGATTTTATAGCACCGGAAATGATGCGTCACCTGGAAACTATGGATTAAAAGACATGGTTACCGTGTTGAAATGGGTGAAGGCAAACATAGAGGATTTTGGAGGGGATCCTGACTCTGTCACTCTTTTTGGAAATTCCGCAGGCGCCGCTGCAGTTCATCATTTGTCTCTTTCTAAAAAAACGGAAGGGCTCTTTCATAAAATGATTACAATGAGCGGTTCAGCATTAGCACCTTGGGCCTTCCATCTCAGAAAAAACATCAGGAATGACTCAATCGAACTAGCCAAGCTAGCTAATTGTTTTCAGATGAACGAAACAGTAACAACGGCTCTATATAACGAAATAAGTAAATAATTTAACCAAATAATAATACAAATTATGAGATAGCATTTAGGAATTATATAACAGTAAAAAGAGAAGGATTGTGTAACTTTAAATTTAAATATTTAAATATTTTAGAAAGCTGTTTCTTAACTGTACAATCGAAAATTCTCAACCTTTCAAATTTCAAAAACTAAAAGTTTTAAAAATTAAGATTTTTAAATTCAAACTTTCAAAGTGCAGACTCAAATTAATGTTTTGAATATTCCAAATTAAGTCATCCAAAATCCAAACCATTTTTTGTTCCGAAATCTATAAAAAATAAATAAATTGCAGATTTTTTATCTGGGAATTTAAAAATATTTCATATGATTTCAAGAGATTAAAAAAAATTGTAAGAGATTTCAAAGAATTTTTAGGATTTGCAAAAATTTAAGAGAGTTCTAGAGAACTGTGGAAAATAAATTAAAATTAATTTCAAAGGATTCCCAGCGATTTCAAACATTTCTAGAAATTCAAGCGGTTCTTAGAGAACTTTAGTGACTAAGTTCGATTTAATTTATATTCAAGTGATTTCGAATAATTTATACGATTACTAAAGGACAAATTTTAAAGCATTTCCAATGATTTCAAAGAATTTCTAGAAAATGTTGGAAAATAAATGAAATTAAATAAAAAATCTAAGATTGCTAGAGATTTAAACGGATTTTTACAATACTTTATACTTAATACTTAATAGTTTACTTTTTCCTTTAAGATTTCAAAGAATGTTAAGGGATTCGAAAGGACCTCAATGCATTTGAGAAAATTCAAAGGATTTTTAAAGCATTCCATGCGCTTCAAAGAATTTCAAAGATTTATAGGGACATGAAGATTTTTTAAGCGAATTTTAATGGATTCGTTCAAGGATATCAAATAATTTCTACTTATTTTAGTAGATTTTTACGCTTTACAAAAATTTTAAGGAATTGCTAGCGAACTCAATTTTATATGTAATCTCTGCAATCTTTGCAATCTTTGCAATCCCATGTAATCGGAAAAGCAAAAAAATATTTTTTTTCGAGAAGATAACAAACAAGCTGTAACAAAAATTACCAAAATCTTTTCCGGTGCTAGTGTACACCAAAAATTCGAGTAATTAGCTCGTTGGTAAAATACAAATTTTTCAAATTAAATATTTTTATAACTGCAGAATTCGAAATTAATGATTTTAAATCTGAAATGTTGCAAGTCCTACAATTTCAAAGTAGACGAAATTCAGAAGTGAGGAAGAAGGAAGTGAGACGAAATCATGTGTATGGATATTCAACGCAACCTAATATGTATTTTTGTCTTTAGCCGAAGCTTCTGCAGACAATTACAAAGTGGACAACATAACAACCAATATGACTGATGAAGAAATAGTTGATTGCATGAGGAACATCGATGTAAAAGAACTCTTAAATCTAACTAGAAACATGGTAAATATTAGTAAGCAGCCAAGTCGGTTTAATTATATTAAATCCATTTTGATAAATTGAGCCACAGCGTAAAGTTTCCCAACCTGAACAATTTAAACATAACAATATTTTTAAAGACTGTTTGGAAAAAATCGCCCAATATGATCTTTGGTCCAACTTTGGAAGAAGATAAAGAGGATGCTATCATAACAATGCATCCAAGAAAAGTGGTAGAAAGTGCTTCATTTCGTGATATTCCGTGGATAACGGGAGTTGTCGCAGACGAAGGTTTAGGACTCGGTAAATAATTCAATATTTACATTAAATTGAATTTAAAGATTTAAAAGAATACCATTCAGAGAAAATGGTTTTCTTGGAACAAAAGCATAGTCCTGTTGTCTGCTTTGTTTTAGAACAAGTGCATATTTTTTCGTAGATACAGAATTATTTTGCAACAATATTAAGTAAAGTTTATCACAAAGGTTTGATGCAAAAAAAATTCTTTTTCATACATATGAAAATCCTTCTCAGCTTAAATTTAAGAGGACATTCCATTGATGTCAAGGAAAATCCTTTTGATATAAAAGGACGTTTCTCTGAGTTACAGTATTAATTAAAAGTAAGAAATTTTGACTTTATCGTTCATATCTTATTATAGGCATTGATTTCGAAGGTGAAAGTTTGCAAGAACTAGAGGAGAATTTTACTGAACTTGGGCCGTATGTTATGGAATGTCATCAAGTTATTGAAAAGAAGGAACAGTTTAGTCAATCTTTGATAGATTACTACTTTCAGGGAAACCTCAGTCAGAACTTTAATACTAATGCTTCTCAAGTAAGACATCATTACAAGTTAATAAAACAGTAATGCAGCAAACAGTTTACAGTAAATAATATTGTGTGACAAGGGGGGAAAGGTAGCGATTTCAGTAAGAGTGAAGTCAGTAGCTTTCTTACTAACAAGATACCAACATTAATATATGAATAAATAAGTGAGATTATTTAATAAATCGTCTACAATGTGCAAACTTTTATGACTGAAGCCCTTAAAATTTAAACCATTTTTAATTGAAAGCGTAACATTAACAAATTTGTAGAGTTCCAAGCTAAACAGTTATTTTAAATAAAAAAATTAAAAAATGAACAATTAGATATAGGAATCAAAAATTCATTCATTCTGTCCCCATTGAAGGTCTTATGTTTGGTGTCGCTTTTCAATTTTTTTTTCTAGCGATTTTTTCTATTATATGAATTTGACCGTTTATTTTTATACATCAGTTTGACATCTTATCAAATTCTCTTTAACCTGAAGTTGCTCCTCTTTCATGAAAATGCTTTATCATTGTTTTTTAATTTATTAATTAATTTTGCACACTAAAGCACACTAAAGTTGCCAATTCGAAATCATTTCATTTCTAAGGCTTTTAAAATTATTAAATTTCAGAGGTTTACAGTTTCAAATTCTTCAATTTTATAGGTAAAAAATAAATTTGACTTTATTCGAATTACGTTTTCTTTTTGTTTACTGAAAGTACATTTCTAGTTGTTTTTTTTTCATTTTAATTATTTAGTTTAAAAAATAGAAGTATTATTATGACTATTTTGAAATAAATTAAAAAACTTGGGCTCTCAGCACAGTTTTGATGTCGTTTCTTTATGTCCATTCTATTGAACACGATAATTTTTATTAATATTAAGTGATTCATAAATCGTGCAAAAATATGGTATGGATAGAAAGCCTACCAAATGCTTATTTAAAAAAAAATAATATGTCCATTTTTAAAAATAAAACTTATTTAAAAGAAAACCAGATCCATTTTTTAACAAAAAAGAATTCTCTATTTCGAAAAAATTTAACTTATTTTTGATTTTCATTCTAAAAGGCCATTTTTTTAAATTATGCTTATTAATAATAAAAAGTGTATCCACTTTCTTAATACTTTTTTCCGGAATTGATCAAAGACAGCATTTGATTTAAAACTGGTGAATTTTTTAGGTTTCCAAATTCAAATTGAAGCCTTGGTAGAAATAACGCTATATCGACAAATTTTTATCCATAGACTTCTCGGTATTTGAGTTTTTCTTTTGAATGTTTCTCTACTCCGCGGAAGTGCTGCGATCGAAAGTTTGAAAATTCAATTCGGAATGAAATGTCGAAATAGTTGAGGTTATTTACTTCCATTTACTTCGCATCCTTAGCATGTATTTCAATTAACCTCGCAAGTGTACATATCTAAATATAATTTAGATTTTTTGCAGGATAAAAATAGAAAATTATATTTGCTGAAGAGTGTCAAAAAAATTTCAAAATTGGATTCGGCAAATTTCAATTAATAAAAATAAAAGAAATTAGCTTAGATCGTTTACAAACTTAGTCCTACATGTATAGTAAAAAATAAATACAAATATAATTTCTCGTCTTTTCATTAAAAGGAAGGAAAGAAAAACACGTAATTATTCGTGAAATTGTAATTCAAAGTTTCATTTTTATTTTATTATAACAATAATTTAAACATTATTCTTTAGTACAATTTCTGATGATTATTTATCACTCATTTAATTATTTTATTATTATTGAATATTATATTTATTATTACCGGTTCAGGACGTTTTACTCAAGCCTCTCTAACCCTTTTATCATTTCCTGTGTGCCATTCTAATCAACTTAATTGTCTTTTTTTACCGTTCTTTCCGCGGAATAGAGAATCAGTTAAAAGAAAAACTCATATACATAGAACTCCATAGATACAAAATATGTGTTGATATAACGTTATTTCTTCCAAGGCTTCAAATGAAGAATATTTAAGAAAAATATTTTTAAATTTAAAACCTTTTAGATTCAACGAATAAAAATTAAGAGGTTTAAAAGTAAAAATTTAAAATGTAAGCTTTTGAAACTTAATCATTATTGGCGTAATAACAGACATTATAAATGAATTTCTTTTTAATCGCCATTTAAATGCTGTCGACTGCTACCCGCTAATTTCCGTCTTTCGCAAAATTAATATTTGTCATGAGAATAATGACTTTCTCAACAAAAGGTTTGATTTTTTAACATTTTATTGATCCAAGAATCTCACAAAATCCCGGATATTCGACAAGTTCTCTTTCTTTTGTTCTCAAATCCTTCGGAAAAAATATATAGTGAGTCAGTATCGTACCTAAAACAAAAGTTCAAAGTCGGATTTAACCAACACCCTTAAAAAAAATTCCCTCTTCTTTTTCAGGAAAAAATCAAATACAATGCTTCCTCAATGAAGAAGAAAAATTATCTCTCTTTCAACTCATTAAAAATAATAAAAATAAAAAAATTCCTTCTTTCAATTCAGAGAAAATTTAATATAAAAAATGAATCCTTTTTTATCTTAGGAAAAAAATTGAAAATTACATCGTTTTTCTCCTCTTCAATCAATAGAAATATTAAAAATACAAAATGTCCTATACAAATTCTGAAATAAATTCAGAACCAAAATTCCACTTTCCAATTCAAAAAAATGTTCTTTCTTTCGATAGATTAAAAATATTCAAAAATAAAATTTTCCTCTGCCGATTAAGAAAATGATTCCAAATAAAAAATTCCTCCCTTTCATTATTAAAGAAAAATTTGAAAATAAGGAATCTCACTCGCTTCAACTCAATAAAATTATATATTAAAATGTTTAAAATAAAAAACTCACTTCTCCAATTTATGATAAAAATAAAACAAAAATGTCCTCTCTTTCGACTTAGTAAAAATATTCAAAAGAAAAAAATGTCCTCTTTAGATGCAGAAAAAATTAATGGTTAAAAATTTAACTTTTCAAACTCGAAAGACTTTCAGATCAAACTCTTAAAAATTGGATAATTTTATGCGATATTAGGTGGCTGATATTTGAATTGATTGAAAAGGTTTTTTAGAACTTTCAATAATGTTATAAATAAAATAATAACAAATAGTTGTTGAAAAATAGCGTCCTGTATATTGAAAGGGCTTCTAATTTTTAATTTAACATTATCAAAAGTTTTATAAATAAATATATTAAAATTTGTTTAATTTTAATTTTAAATATTTACATTCAGTAGAGTTCTGATAATTTAAT
>NC_046663.1:97194850-97197468 GCF_010883055.1 Belonocnema kinseyi | reverse complement strand
TTCATTAATTTTTCAATCTTATAAATGTAAATTTTCATGTCATGGCAAATTTTTGTTAACCGGGAAGAGACGAAAATTTTCTGTTTTTTTAGAGGCCACCCTGAAATATTTATACTGAGAATTTAACTGCCATAAATCCAGGCGGAAACTTGTCTTGCGCATAGTGTGCAATCATAATTGCTATTATTTAAAATTATTGTTTATTTTTAAAACAGCAGTAAACTACCTTTCTTCCAAATTTTTTACTTTTTACAGAGTTTGCAGTTTTACGTAACCTCTGTCAAAAATATTTTCTGTCGATTGTTAAGTGTGATTTATTGCGTCATAACTTTAAAATAGCACCTAAACAAAAAAGGATTTTTCTTCTTTCCTAGAATAAATCCAACAACCGATATCCCATCATATCTTGGTTATTGAATCAGTTAAAATAGTTTTCAAAATATTTGAAAGACATATCTGAAACAATTGCTTTCATGGATTTTTAAATTGTTTATGTTTCTATTATCAGGAAATAAAAATTTATAAAGTATTTATCGCTAGTTTTGTAATTAAAAGCGTATCATTTAGGAACAAAATGTAACGAACTTTCTTAAAAGCGAGTATTACGAATAGTTGTTGAAATAGTTTATTTAGAAATTAATTATTCATTTGCAGTTGTTTGGCGATATCAATATTAATTGGCCAGTCTATGAAGCATTACAAAATCAAGCAAGAACAATGAAATCCAGTGTTTATTTTTATGATTTTGTTTACGAGGGTACGTTCTCTGTAACCATGGATAAAAATGGACTTAAAAAATCTGGTAAGGAATTGATACACTAATTATTTGTCATAAAATATTCAACCATAAATTAATACAAACCCCATTACTAAGCATGAAGTTACTTTCAGGCGTTGCTCACATGGATGATCTAAATTACTTGTTTCCTTTTCTGAATAACATGTACGCTCATTTAATGCTGGAAAATACTTCGGATGACAAGACTATGATCAATATCATGACAGAATTATGGGCCGACTTCGCAAAGAATGGGTAAATAAATTACTTTTCTTTCTTCAGACTAATAATTTTAATTTTAACAAAATGTTGTACTTATTTTTGCTCTTTCTGTTAAATTCAAATCTTTTCGAGAATAAAAATTTTGAAAAATTTTCGAACTCAAACGATTGGAAAAATTACGCTTTTAAATTTTCAGATATTTCAAGTTTAAAAATAAAATACCTTCAATTTTTTGAGTTAAAAAATTTGTATAATATAGAGATTGTTTTAGTATCTTAAACTAAATGATAAAAAATTACTTAATCCTTAACTTGATTGATAAAATTTACGAAAAAGGCCAATTCGATTATTGCAAACAATATCAGAAGAGAAACTCAAAAATAAATAAGCGTAATTATGTTGAACAATTGAAGCCACCATTTTTTGTTTAGATGCAGTTAGGTGCATATTTTTTCTATTTGCTTTAGGCAAAAGTCATAATTTTAGATCGATTTTAATATATCAATGCCCATTCTACTTCTTGAAGGTTCTTTACATTTATATTCCTTACGCTTTTATCAAACTTATTTTATTTATAAATAATACGCATAATTATTTTCAATTAGTCTGTTTTCTAAATAAAAAGTTATGCTGAGATTGAAATAGTTTGAGTTTTAAATAGCCGATAAAAATACTTTTTATCGTAACTTTTCACAATTCGTAGTTAATGTAATTTTATTAAAACTTTTTAGAATATAAAATTAATATACGTTTTTTACTTTGAAAATCCGTCTTTAGAATTTCTGACTCGAACAATAATTCCTTTCTTCAAAGTTCAGTTTCTTATATTATTATCATTATTATTAATGTTTCTGAGAAATCCACGTATACAAAATTCGCCATAATTATCAGAAAATAAAGATTTTTTCTTGCATTAAAAAAAATTCTGACGTATGCATATCTAGTAAAAATTTGATTTAATTTTTGTTTAAAGTTTCAAAATAATTCTAGGTAATAAATATCCTATCTATTATATAAAAAGTGGTATGACTAGATGTTCGAAAATCTTACAATCATTATTGTTAAAAACCCGATTGGCTTTTTATTATTTGAAGTTATTTAATTAATATCTCAAGTTTGAAAAATTAAAAATTACATCTTCAAATAGTCTCTTTAAATGAAAGAATCGTTGAAAAAACTTCTACGAATTGAGAAGCATTTATGGTTTTTAAATACTCTTGCGCGTTTAAATTCAAACTTTCCAATGATCTCATAATTTATTGGAAATATTATACATGTGTTATGTAAGCGAGGTATTTTTTAAAAAGAATTTTAATATAAAATCATAAAGTTACATAAAAAGTTTTTTACCTTTTTTAAATAAAATAAAGCAACACATACATATTTTAAAGTTTCAAACAAAATTGTTGTCTTTTTTTTTGTGGATCTTGTGTAAGCGAATATTTACAGAATCTTGCGTAAAAATGACTTATAATTTAAGACATGTAAAAAAAGATTAAAAAATGTGTTTCAGACTCACACATACAGTCTGTCAAGTTAAAGCGTGGGTGGCTTTACTCGCAGTCGGTAAGGTGTATCGACATGATTTTGGTGTCAAAATATTAAGAAGAGCTCCCTC
>NC_046663.1:97189829-97194750 GCF_010883055.1 Belonocnema kinseyi | reverse complement strand
AATACTAACAGAAAAGCATTTTGCTCGACACCTTGACAAATGTAATTCCATGTAGAAACATGCGTTTAAATAAAATATTTTACCAAAAAAGTTACCCACGCTCTAACTTGACAGACTGTATGTGATTCCTAAGTTTATTAGAAAAAGCATACCAAAAAATAATAACATTTTGTTTTGGTATGTTAAATTTCGACGAAAAAAACTTTTCTTACTTTTCTCCATCTAAGATTATTCATTTCTATAAACTTTACCTAAAGAAAATTGGAAAAAGTGGTTTTTACACACACGAACAAATTTTAATTTGAAAATTTTCAAACGACTTGACAAATGGCGAGAAATTAAAAAAAAATATTTTGTTTTTGGATTTGTTTGTAATGCCACACAGAACATCTTCAGTGCTAATAGCAATGAATTTATTCGTTTTCAGTTTTTTCGGCCAACCCCAGTAGAAAGTAAAATGTGCTTCAAATCATAATGTACCTTTAATTCTTTACAGAAAGCCAAGTGCGAATTACACCTGGACTGAATGGAAACCCTATCAAGAAAATCACGAATTCATGAGATTGGGTAACGGAAGTTCGGCAACAATTTCTATGGAGAGAGATTTCCTAGCAGAGAAAATGAAATTCTGGGAACAGCTATTGAAGGATGTATCTTATCCTTTAGATGAAACTGTCCTCATCAGCAACAATAATGATAATGACGCAGGTAGTGCTTCCTTCAGTTACGATTATAATGATATTGTTTTGGGTTTCATATCAGTTTTTTTGGTTCTATTCTTTATTTAGTGACTGATATTATTAATCGTTATAAAGTTTTTAAGTGCATATTTTTTATTATATACAAAAAAATATTTATCAACTGAAGAATCTTTTGTCACAAAATATCTATAGTAATTCATGCCAAACTGTACTTACGGAAACTAAGAACAAAACAATTGAATTAGCGCGATTGTGTTTAGTCAGTTTCTGCTGCCATAAAAGATGCTTAATTAATAATAAGAAACTCTTGAGATTGAACAGAAAAATAAATGTGTTCTTAAACAAAATTATTGAAAAAACCAGGTATTTTTGGTACCTTCGCTCTTTTCTGTGATAATCTACTAGATCATAATTTAAAATACAAAACAATCATTTAACGAAAATACCAGACGAGGAAGTACTTCAGTAAAGTAATTACAGTTAAAAAATGTAAAAACTTATATAAAAAAGTAATAAAAAGAACTAAAAGTGGAATTACGCTGAACATGATGTGAATTTTTGTTCCTAATTGAAGGGCTCAATTTTGGCGCAAGCTGAGTTACGGAAATCTGTGAGGGTTTGTTATAACCCCAAAGAGTATTGTCGAGCCTGTTGGAAATTAAGTTTATCAAGTAGAAAACAATTAACCGAATTAATTTGCACAGATCACGCATATGCGCGTATGAAATATGCAATCCCATCTCGAATCCCATTCCCTTCTCGCTCTTGGAAATTAATCACCAAGCTCGAGTTTGTTCATTTCTTTTTGTATTTTTTTGTCTCGTGCCACGTGATGTTACCGTTATACAAAATAAACTTCAAATTAAGCCTACCTGGAAAAATTAGCATTCCTCTGTTTTTTACTTTAAAAATTTTCGTTGCAAGATTACTTTATTATTATGTTTGTATGCAGAGTTGATCTTCCAAGAATATGTCTGTATTATTACAAGTTTGAGTAGGATGGGCAGAAAATACAAAATGTTTGAAAATCTAAAATGGCTAGTTCTAAAAAGTCATGTGGATACGAAAATCAAACTAAGTTTTTAAAATACCAGTTTAACTTCTGTTTTGTTTCTTATTAGCGGGGCACATAACTTCATTTGCAATGGGCAATTAGTTCATAATTTCCTTAGTTCTCGAAAATGTTGGTTTTTAAACGCTACATTATTTAAAAATGTGCGATTTAAGTGTTTTTATGTCTTTTTTAATAGCTGTGAAATCTAAGACGAGAGTTTTTTTTTATTCTAAGGAAATTGTAAATAGCTTCTCATGGTCGAATCAAAGACATGTCATACATATTAATAGTTTTCTTCAATTTGAATGAAATTAACTGAATTTTCAAAAGTGCCATTTATGCCCATTTCCAACCAATTTTAACCCAAACAAAAGTTATATCTTCTCTATTTTAATTTGTTGTCAGTCTGATGTTTAAAATTTTTAAAATACACATTTTTGACCCTGAATGCGAAACCGTTGGATTTTTTAATTTAAAAAAGTTATTTTAGAGATTTTTTTAGATAAAATGTATCAACTTTTCAGCACTAGCCATTTTTAATTTTCAAAAATGTTGTATTTACGGCCCACCCTGCTATTCATCCCAAAGAGTTGAATCGGCTTTTTATCCCGAAATTTCGTGATGAATAGCTCAGATCGTTTAATCGGCTATTCATAAAAAATTTTCGGTATTTCTTTAGTAATTGGGAATAATATTGATTTAGATCACTCGATTTTGAGTATTTTTGAAATGAAATAATTTTAAGAGACCCGTCTAGCGGCAGGAAAAACCTAATTTTACGATTTATTTCGGTAGTATGAAAAAAGTAATAAGATTTCTTCTTAGAGGGTTTATTTAATACATATTAAAGTATGAATAAAAAAGGTTTATTTTAATTTTGATACAAAATGGCGGCGAAAGAATCCGTCTTGAAAATCGTCTTTTTTTAAAATACCTTCACGGGAGGGCGGGTTTCTCGTAAAGTATAAGACCCGGAACGAAAAACCAAAAAGTTTTATAATCTATATACTATTCGCTATAGAACTACGTGGGGTTTTTTAAAATAAAACTTTGCAGAAATAGTGCACATTTGAAGAAGTGAATCGATTTTTTGCCCATAAAATAAGCAGTAAATTGTTTATAAAAAGAGTTTACATTAAACCAAAAAGTGGCTGCGTGTAGTTCGATAGAGAATATAAATTGTAAAGATATTGTAAAATTTTCAAATCGATCCATATAACGGTGTTCAAGTCTCTAATCTGCTATGTCTGTACCATATATAGGAACAACTGCATATTTTTTCATGATCCTTAGTCTTGTTTAAGCCAGAAAAACTCGATTTTTCCGAAATGCTAATGTGCTGTTACCCCTTAAATTCACGCATTATGAATTGAAATCTTGACAATTAAAAACATTGCGAGTAATAAAAAATGACAAATTGAATCATTAAGTATCAAATAATTTTATATTGGAAAGCTTAATAAATTAACAAATTTTTAAAATGAATTCTTTGAAATTCGACATTGGTGATGGAATGAAAATTGGAAAGGTTCCGCGGCAAAAACATGTAAGTCCATCGTGACAAATTGTTTAGAAGAGAGAAAAAGCCTTTTCAAAAATAAAATGTTCAAAAAAGAAAGAAAAATGAGATATTTCATTTGAGATTTGATAGAGTTCCGGAAATCACAATAAAGAAATGTTTAAAAAGTTAATAATTTTCGAGATACAGGTCGTCAAAAATCGACTGCTCTTCAAACCGTTTAGGTCCATGGATTACAAAAAAATTTTAAACCTTAATTAACACAAAACATATGCCTGAAACATTATAAATACATTAAGAGACAAATAGAAGGCTGAAAAGTAAAAATTAAATTAAGAAAATTGTTTGTTTTAAAGAAAATGAATTTTACAATATTAAATGTTATTTTGATACAAAATATTTAGCTTATTTTTATTTTGTAACGATGTGCTAGAACAACAGAAACCCACTTCCGGTTTGAATTGGGATCAATCCTTTCACCACAATGTTCGGTCGAATTTTAGAGAATTTTTAAACCATTAAAACGTGTTTTACAAAACTGGCACTCACATGGTTATACCGTGACACTCATCATTTGAAGTTTCAGATTTTTTAGGTTTACCGTTTAAAAATTTCAATATGTGAATTTTAGTGACAAAATTAATTTGAAATTAATAATTGAAAAAATCTAGTATTCAAGAATCAGGAATAAAAAATGGTAAATGTTTGAAATGTACAAATTACTGAAAAATTATACTTAATAAATCAAATGTTCAATATTTAAACACTGCAATCTGAAATAACGTAAAATGGGTTTAACCGGGACATGCTGGGGAAACCGTGCCACTCATAATTCGATCGAACAAAGTGCGGTGCAATTTTTACAATCTCTGTGAGTCGCGCCAGATTTTTTCGATCACTATACGCTTAACGCATCAAAATCTAATTTTAATTTCTCCAGGACAAAAAAGTGTAGCGGCAAATAGTGTATAAAAAATGCATTAAGAAGAATGTCATTGGAGTGAATGGTGCCTGAATCGAAAGACCTTGGATACTAATGGGGCCGAGTGTTGAGCTTTACACAATGACTTTGTGAAGCTCTTCACTTGGGGTGCTTGCTAGAGGAATTGATCTCCGACCTGAACCAGTCCAGTTTTGCGGAACCAACCTGCTATTTAAATAAATAACACTTGAATGCTAGATTAATCTACAAATCTATACCCCCCCTCCCTTCTATACCGGCTTTTAGAATTCTCTGCATCAACTTTTCGCTTGTGAACTCTGTAATCCTCGACTCGAGCCGACTAAGTGACACTTTTCTTTCATGACTTTGATGGCTATGTTAGCTATAGCTTTGCTACTAAAAGGGTTTCCCATTCTAGATAGACTAAAATACCATAAAACCATAGAAATCACAAAGACTTTTTTGAATATTCAATATTGTGAACCGCTGGTCGCTCTCCAAGAATCGTTGAGGCGCCCCTGAAGCCACCACTGGGGGCCACCGCATGCGCAACGGTGGCGATGGTAATCTGCGAGATATTCAAGAAGACCTCACTAATCAAAAAGCTGACCAGCAAGAACATCTGCGATAAATCATATTTTAGAAAAATAATTTTTTGTCAAGTCGGAATTTTTAGAAATACACTAAACTCTCGCTTTCAGTCG
>NC_046663.1:97164690-97189729 GCF_010883055.1 Belonocnema kinseyi | reverse complement strand
AATTGGAAACGAGTCAGGCTACCCTCGCTGTTTACGTTTCTGTCCCCCCGAAATCGGTCCAAGGCCATTTGAAGGCAACCTCCCGACACTTGACTGAAAGCGACAGTTTGGTGTACCACAAAAATTACGGGTTTCTATATGTTTAATAAGATACTTATAATTTTTAATAATTAATTGATTTAATTTAAATGTTTTTCATCAAATTTGTGCTGTTTTGATTGAAGAAAAACACTAATATATTTTTAACGTGGCACTTTTTCAACATAGTTTTTAGGCTACTTCATAATAGTCAATAACAAAAATTAAGCACCATTAAAAGTTTTAATGCTTCGGCAAATGAAACGAGAAAAGATGTTATTATTTTATTATTTATTGAAAATAATATCCAACAGCCGAGGCCAATTACAGGATATAAAGCCTAATTGTATTTATACAATGCATTAATATGTACCTTAAGTTTAATTATAATAAGCAGAATATAATTGCTCTTCTAATTTTCATACTCTACGAGAGAGTATAAACTTTTTTCTTCTGTTTTGAAGACTGGACAAGAGATCGTAAATATATCAATATTATAATTTCTCCCAGTATAAAGAACAAAGTCATTCATGATAGTGCACATTCGGAAAATAGGTGAATTTCGAATCAGGATGTTAATAGTTGTTGGAATGTAGAATAATTCTGTTTGTCTAGAATTAAATGCCGGAGTTCGAAATAAGTATTGAATCTTTTCAAAAAAATATTGACAATCTACAAAGTTTCTAATAATTTTAAACAGAAACATTAGTAGCATGTAATTGTAACGTTCTTCTAGCGTGAACAGATTAAATTTTTTACATAATTGTAGATACTCACTGCCTATTTGTGGGTAGTACCCTTCCTTTTTGAAGAACAATAATTTAAGAAATCTTTTTTGAATTTTTTCAAGTGCATTTAGGTGATACTTTTGATATGGTTCCCATATGACAGAGCCATATTCCAGTTTTGATCCGCCTAGAGAGATAAACAATGTGACCATTGTATTGTTGTTATTAGGAAATTTACAAGATCTGGTTATAAAACCTGGAGTATTTGATGTCAAATTTACCGTTGCAGTAATATGTGGATCGTACTTTAGATCAGAGCTGAGCACAATACCTAACTCATTAATAGTGGCTACTTTAGTCAACCTAGTACTTTCCAGCTGGTAATCAAATTCTATAATATCCTCTGAACGTGAGAATGTTATGACTTTACATTTTTCGTAGTTACTAAGGAGCTCGTTATCTAAACACCATTTAAAAAATTTGTTCAATTTTTCTTGTAGTTTTATACAATCTCTAATAGTTGATATTTTTTAAAAGATGTTTGTGTCGTCTGTGAAGATTAAAATTGGTGTCATTTCATCTGTTGCCATGTCTATAACGTAAATAAGATACAGGACTGGTCCCAAACTTGAGCCCTGCGGTACTCCTGAGGCAGGTGTGAACGACTTAGAAGTGTAACCTGCGTATTGAACAACATGTTTTCTGTTTTTTAACCTTTAGAGGACGGGAAAATTTCTGTTCAAATCGAGTTTTCATTTGGCCAAAAATGTATGCATAATTTCAACAGAAAACTCATTTCAAGTCCCCGACCTGACAAGTGGTCGATTTATCGACCACTCCCGTCCGCAACGTAAAGGCCAATATAAAAAAAAATTTTTATGATATTTTAGTGTTATAGTTTGGTATACCCATATTTTTTGATGCGCTGAGTACGAAAAAAATAGTGAAAGAAATCCTGAAGGCACCCTTGACCTTGAAATCACCATCTCAAGGTCATTTTTTATATCTTAGCGTTATGGTTGGCATACCCACATTTTTTGAGGCGCTGAGTAAGAAAAAAATAGTGAAAAAAATCCTGAACGCAGACGTGACGTTCAAAATCGAAATTTCTAGGTCAAGTGATACATTTATTTATTTGTTGCTATTTTAGCGTCAAAGTTCGTACATGCATTTTTTATGTGCCTAGTACTAAAAAAATAGTGGCAAAAATCTTAACATCATTCTTGACCTCAGAATGACGATTTTTTTCCTACCAAAAGTGTATAAACCGAGTTTTAGTCCAAAAAATTTTTTTTGACCTTGGAATGATGATTACTAAGGTCAAAAAGTCTCCAGGATGTTTCTCACTATTTTCCCCTTATTGAATGCACCAAATTTTGCCCGAAAACATCAAATAGTTAGTGTACAATGGGTGGTCGATGTTTCGACCACCCCCGCCCTCTGAAGGTTAAGAAAGATTCAATTGTAGCAATAAGGTTATGTGGAATGTCCAGTAAGCCCAGGTTTTTAATTAGCACGTCATGACTGAGCTTATCGAAGACGTTCAAAAAATCTATGTATATATCATCAATCTGATCATGCTCTGCTAGTACTTCGGATACGATACTGAGTTAAAGAAGCTAGATTCGTTATAGTAGATCGTTTAGGCCGAAAGCCATGCTACTCCTGGCACGTAAGCGGTTCTGAGCTTTTTGTTAATTTCTGGGCTATAGAGTTTTCGAAAACCTTAGAAAAGTTGCATAACACCGATATTGGCCTGTAGTTGGTTACATGGGACTTCAAACCATTTTTGTAGATCGGGCAAGCTTTTGCTAATTTCCAAACTTTTCGGAATTTAGCAGTTTTTAAACATAAATTGTATATAAAAGTTAGTGGTTTGGAAAGCGTAGATGCGAATTTACTGATCAAATAGCAAGGTATCTGGTCCGTGCCAGAGGATAGATCATTAGGAAAGTTTTTGAGTATTTGAAGAACTTGCGCTTCATCAATTTGTGCCACATCCGGTTCTTCACTAAGAATAGGCTTATTGATTATATTATGATCTTTCGTAATGTGCTTATCTTCCGTATTGGAGTATACATTACTGAAAAAATCGGCAAAAGCATTCACACACTCATTAGAATCAGTAATGTCTCTGTTTTTATAATGAAGGATACCTGGGATTCTTGTCTCCCCTTAAAGTTTGTTCATAACATTCCATAGTTGAGATGGATCATCTAATAGTTTTTGTTCGATTTTAGTTCAGTTTTCTCTTTTATCTCTAGAGATAAATTCTTTAACTTTTAATCTTAGTTGCAAGAAACAGTACTACGCTGCTTCATCTTTAGTTTCATAATATTTTTATTTCATTTGTTCTTTAGTTTTTATACATTGAATTAATTCTTTTGAGTACCAGCCGGGAAATTTTGAAACATTTGTACTTGTTATAAATTTAGGAATGTGATCGTCAAATACCTGATAGATTTTATGATAAAAATAATCGCACGCTTCATTGGGATCTATATAATTAAATAATGGCTGCCAATTAATGTTACTCAGTTGCACATATAGTTGTGAGAAGTCCGCCTCTTTTTTGAAATTATACCTTGCTGTTAGAGGTATAGCGAATTTGACTTGTGGGATTGATCCCGCAACTATATTTACAACTCTTGATAATTCTGGGTGGTAGCTGTCCTCCTTCACCATTGGGCAGTCAGTGTTTTCGAGAAGTAATGGTGAGTTTGTTAGCATTAGATCTAAACAGTGATTTTTTCTTGTTTTTATATTATTTACTTGGATCACATTAAGAGATTGCATTAGAACATAAACTTCATTGGATTTCCTATCAAACACCAATTGCTCATGATGTTGGAGAAAGTACTTAGTATTAAAGTCCCTAGCGATAATTAAATCGTTTCCATATAATTCTTATATACTTGCCAGCGCTTGAAGAACTAAGTTGAAATTTTCTAGATTCAGCGAAGGGGGGAAATATAGCACTATAATATAAATTATTCGAGAATTGCATAACATCTTTACACCTGTTGCGTTGACAGCTTAAACTTCGTTTAGGAGAGGACCTATGTTTATTTGGCATGATTTGAATTTGTTATATATTGCTATAAGTGCCCCCCCCCCCACCAATCAAGCCCTGTCTATCATTTCTATAACAATCATAGTAATTTCTATCAAATAATTCAGTGGAAGATAAATTATCTCGAAGCCATGATTCGGTTAACAAAATTATGTCGTACTCACGTAAGCCGACGAAAGATTGTACTTCCCTTATTTTGGTATTGAGTCCTCCTGTGTTTTGAGAGTACAAGTGTATTAAGAGCTTCTCTCTATGTTTATTGCCTTCGAGACGATGGTAGAGACTCCGTTTTTGTAACTAATTCGAAGTTTTGCCTCTCCTGCCTTTATACTGGAGTACAGAGACGTCTTCAGGGCTGCCATCTCCTCCTTTTGCATTACTGTACGGTCTGGATCGAGTCTGATATTGTGGATGCTTCCCAATTTTTTCGGATCCATCCGTATTTGAGAGAATGCTTTGATGGGGTTTTCCGGAGCTTCTTCGTATGGAAATATGACTTTTACTGGTCTCGGGGCAGTTGGATTCTGTGCCATTTTACCAACTATTTTATATAGGCCCCTGACACATTTAGAGTCTTATCTATTTGCAAGCAAATGTTGGTAACTAAATTGAACTCACATAGATCTTCTGTGGTAGAGCATCCAGTCGTGTTTTGGAATTTCTCCTGCAAACCAAAAATCATTAAATTTTTTTTTTCGTTTGTTCCTCTCAGTCAGCTCTTCCACACATTTCGATAAACTCTGTGGCATTTGGGGAGATACTTCATCGATATACTCTTCCATGTTATGGATGTTTGTAGCAGTCTCATCCATTTTTATTTCCAGATCAGATACTCTCAGGTCGACTTGATTGACTTGCGATGTGATTGTGTTCATCTTGTTGTTCAGTTCTTCTACTGTGCCATTTAAATCATTGAAATCATGTTTCATTAGTGTGCTGTGTTGTTCCAGCGTTTTTTTCATGAATTCCATCAATTCCTCGTGCCCATTTGAATTTTTAGGTCTTTTCTGTGATGCAGATATACTATTTGCTGACTGATCATTTCTTTGAGTACATGAGTTAGTATCTCTATCATCGCATACTGGGGAGCCAGATCTGGACCCGCAGAATATCGAAATTCTTCCATCAGAGAGTTTTTCAATTTTTCCGCACATTCCTTATGATAGAACACACCACATCCTGTACATTTGACTTCGTTATTGTCGATGGGTCTCTTGCAGTGTCCTCTACTATAAAATATAGGAGAATTTAAAGTGTTCTCAGTGTTGTTATCCATTCTGTCTGTGTAATGTCCATTTGTAAGAGCCGATTGTGGATATAAATAAACATATACCTATATGATCAGCTGTCATCAGCTTTCGGGAATACTAGCGTTGAGTCAATGTACTTAGTTTGGATAATATAGATTATCGTATTTGAAGAATAAAATAATGTTAGTTTTCCTCAAATATTTTCAAAGGCACTGTACAAAATTTCGGAAATTTTCCCACTAATTTTGTAGGTAAAATTTTCAACTGTGGATAGGAAAAATTATTTTCCTCAAAAAGTTGGGAATTTTCCCAATACTTTGGAAAAATTTTCTTTTTGAATGGAAATATTTCGATGGGTTTGGGAAATTTTACATACATATTTGGAAATGGAGAATTCCTTAAATATTTGGAAAATTTTCTCAATTTATGTTCGGAAAAATTCTTACTTCCATAGGAAATATTCTATTTGTCTTTGGAAAATTTGCACATAACTTTGGCAATAAGAAAATTCCATACTGTTTAGAAAAATTTTCAATTTCAACAGTAATGTTACAAAACATTTGTTGGGGAAAATTTCTAGTACTGTATACCGACATTTTTTTCCATATAAATAAGGAATTTTTCTCAAATTCGAAAATATTATCCTTTTTTCAGGTAATATTCCTGTTTACTTGCATTATAGTAATTTTTTTATAGGAAAAATTTAATTATTAAATTGTAATACTTATTCAAAACTTTTCCCCAAAAAACCTTGCAGGTATTTTTTTATAAACCAACATTTAGTGTCAAATCATTTTAAAGTAAAATTATTTTTTGAAAATTACACACCCTTCGAAAGGGCAAACCACGGATTCTATACAATAAAAAACATTTATTACAACAGTAATTTAAAGTGAAATTATTTATTGACAATCACACGGCCGTGAAGAGAATCTTGTAGTTGAAAAAAATATATAAAGAATGATTATTACATTGATTGAAAATAAATATTATTCCACATATATTTGGTGGAATCAACAAAATTTTTGAAAGAGGCTCCGAAAAATATTTCTTTGAAGCAACAAAGTTTCGGTTTTGTTCAATCGCAGAGTATGGCTATTATTGTACGGAAGAAAATATGCAGTTGAAGCAGTAAAACTTGCATACAAGACATTTTGTAAAATTAAGAGAATATTTGCTTCATTTAACGAAGTATAAGTGTCTTTCTGGGCATCCATCTATTTTCCTGTGGCAGTATACCTATATACATATACAGGTTGATTTTTTTAACTTGAAACTTTTGAATCATAACGTTTTTTCATAGAGTGCCCATTTCAAAAGTTTCAAGTCAAATAAAAAGTCACCCTGAATCATCCTGTATATACAGGGTGATTTTTTTAACTTGAAACTTTCAAATATCTCGAAAAATAGGTCCTCTATGAAAAAATGTTATGAATCAAAAGTTTCAAGTTAAAAAAATCACCCTGTATATAGCAACAGTCGTTCAGTATACCTGAAAGTTTAGCAAACAAACCTTTTGGCCGTTGTTTAAGTTGGGGATGAAAAGGAGTCATGGCATTCATAACAAAATTTTTCACTTCGACCAGAAAGACTGATGGACTATGAAAATCTCCATCCTGCAGGTCAGTTATCATTGACCTCTTGTTGAAAACAGTTCTGTGCAGTTTTAAGTGTCAGTATATTTTCTGTGACTATAAGGATTATAAGGATAAGACTATGAATGACTATAAGGATAATTTTTGCACAATAAGTCTAAGGTCAGTCATTGATTCTAATATGTTTTAATCTAGTATATTAGTTTTTTGTAGACAGAAATTATTTTTTACAAAAGTAATGTGTATGGTGACGCTTTCCAGGTCATCGATTTTAATCAAACTTAGTAAACTGTCGGAAATACTACAATTTAAAGAAAAGCGAGCCTCAAATTTTAAAAATGGCGTGGTTCCCAAAACTTTTCAAAATGTTCTCAAATTCTTTGGCCAAAAGACATTACCATAAACTCAGCGCCGAATTAACATTTTTCGGCGCCTGTGGCTAAACCTCGAAGGGGCCCTCTTAAGAGCAGAGAAAATCCCAATTTTGCTGTAACGTACGTAATTTTCTGGGATCAGGGCCCCTAGGCTCCCTGGGGCCGGGGGCACTAGCCCCACCATGCCCCTTGGTAAATCCGGCGCTGCATAAAGTGCTACAACTTCTATGGTTGCAGAGTTTACAGTCACTTAAATCCTTTTCCAGGTCATTCATGGCTAAAGTAACAGCAAATTCCATAACCACAGACAGTGCCGAATCGCACGTTATTATTTGTATTATAGACCGAATCCATTTCCAATCAGGCAGCAAGCTGAAACGCATTTTGCCAGTTCGATAAAAAAATGTCTACGAAGCTATGTGTGTTTGAATTTTGTACTTTGTTTTAAAAAATTCAATTTATTTAATTCTCTATAACTTCGTACCTCAAAGCCTACAGAGCTTTGAGAAACTTAATCTTTGACTATGCTTAATTAAGTAGACAATTCAGAATATGAAGACGCATATAAATACTGCCATCTAGAAGAGATCTTTTTGATAAAGTTTTTTTCAAGCATTCCAAATGCAAAGAATTAATATCCGAGCGCGAAGCGCGAGATTCAACCGTCGCGCGCCCTAGGCGCGCTCAAACTTACGAACGAAGCGAGCCGCGCTCCCCGCGCGCGAAGAGACTGTGCCCGCGGAGCGGGCAGATTTTTAATTATAAATTTTAATATGTGTTTGAAAATTTAACAATTTCGTTAAAAAGTCTTATTTTATGCAATAAAATTAATTTTTTGCAAGTATTATGTCTTAGTATTTCTGGAAACCATAAATTAAGTACAGTAAGAGGGGATCGGGGGTAGAAATATTTTTTGCCAAACTAATACAGGGTGGGGGAGGGGGATCTTCGAGAGGAACTATAATCTGCTGCGTAATTTAAATAGGACCCATTAAGAATAAACGTTTTTTAGTTAAGAGTATAAAAAATACATAATTCTGAGTTGGATCTTGAGATTGAAAAATTCCCAACGTCAACAAACATATACAGTGCGCCTTCGAAATTTATTTTTCCAAAGAAAATGAAAAAACAGGATAATCTCATAGATAAAAAACTTAGTGAAGAAGAATGTCTCCAAAGAGCGATTGGTGAACTTTTGTGATTAGATTGGAAAATAGTCTAATGGGTCAGTTTGTGGTTCGACAGCCCATACCAAGAGTAACTAGTCCCTACGGTACACATGGCATACATGGGTTGAACGTTGATTAACGATTTGCATAGACAAATAAGTTGGCTCTGATGAGGCGCGGTGTTCCATGTGTATTTGCAGAGCAGTCGAATAATTGTTTTCTGCCCGGTTTCAAACACTCTCAATGTTACATTCACGGCACGCGTGTGCCCTTTTAAGTTTTTCCGAACAATTCGAAAGTGAACGGCAAAACAAACAAATGCCGAACAAAAAACAAACGACATTTCTCTCATTCGGGTTTAATTGATTTCTCTTTTACATAAAATACTCATCTGTAAGTCAAGTTGAAAGTTCAATGTTACTAAATTATTGAAATATGCAAAGTGAGACACAACATTTAAAGGACATTCTATCGAATGAATAAACAGATGCTCTAAATAAATTTCGAATTGTATTTAGGGATTTTTACAAATTAAGAAAAACCTTAAGCTTCTATGAAAAATCTTTAATTACGTCTCAACTTTGACATGATCCATTTGACCTAAAAAATTTGATCTCTGACCAGTGATCAACCAAGTATCATATTTAACTACTGATCTCTTTTATTTCATCTTTAAACTTTGTCATTGCATGTCTGACCATTGTTTTTCATCGGATCTCCACATTTTGAGACCCCCCGAATCCGAACACCAAGTTCTGGCGATGGCATCTGTATTTCTGTCTGCTTACATGTCTATCCGTCTATAAACACGATAACTCTCGGGAAATAAAAGGATCAAATCCAGCTTTGGCACACTTTTTTCAAGCCCTAAAAGAAAAGACGAGTTCGTTGACCAGCATTCCTTAACCAATGCTGATGGTTTTATCTATCGAAAATTCTATTAAAAAAATGGAATATTCCATTTTCATTTCAAAAGGTGTTCTTTTAAATTATTTTTTGATAGGACTCGTTGTTTTGGTTTTACTCATAAAAATGTATAAAGCTGAAAATTAGAATTTTAAGATGAACGACGACAGATAAGTAAAAAAGTTTAGAAGAATAATTGTAGCTTTTTTAAACCCCTATACTTTTTCCCTTAACCATTTAGGTAAGACTATTTATTGTGGTTTTATTTATCAAAAATACTATGAAAAAAAATAGAAATTTCTAAATTTTAAGCCAAATGACGCAAAATATGGAAAAAAGTCAAAGAAAGTAATGACTGTTTTTGAAAAATTCTACATAATTAAGAAAAAACTATTTTTTCTAGGACTTGTAATTTCGGCTTTATTTATAGAAAATACTATGAAACGATAGAAGAATCCAATTTTGAGTCAAACGACGTGAGATATGGAAAAAAGTTTCAACGATGAATTGCAGCTTTAAAAAGTCCTACAAAATTTGTTTTAAATATTTTTTTATGGTACATTTCACTATGGTTTTCTGTTGGACATTTTGCATGAAAATGCAATGGGAATTATCCGTCGACGCGATCATTTTGATATGTCCAAAAACGACCCCTCAACGAAACTTTCTCATTAAAAACATTGCAAGTAGGATTTTTTCTGGAACAAAACTACAAGTTGCCTGGGCTACTATGAATTAACTGCTAACTGGTTCGATATCTTGTAAGGTGTTAGGCAAGGATATGTTAAGTTTTAATAGCTATATATTATATTCATGGAAAATTATCAAAAATGGCCCTCTTCGACGAAGAAGGTGTGGATCTCGGGACAGTGAGGGTACATGGGTTAGTATTCGCAGATAATAAGGTTGTTGTGGCAGAGTCAATCGAAGATTTGCAAAGAATGTTTAAAAAACTAAATACAAGTATAAAGAACATGGGCCTAAAAATTAACGTACATAATACAAAAATTATGATGTTTAAAGGAAAGGGTGAGAAAACCATATGCAATATTGTTCTAAATGACGAAGAACAGAATAATTTCGTAAGTACATATCGATGGGTTCTACGAAGAATAGGCTATCTTTTCGTTACCGTTAAGAATTAGGCTCACTTAATTAAGCTAAGTTTTCAGGAGGAATCAATAACCTCTTATTTTTCTAAACATTTCCTACGAATTCAAAACTCCAGTAGTTTTTATTACAGTTTGTAATGTATTTGAGGCTACTATAACTTTGGAAACAAGAAATTTTAAAAGATTCTTATTTATATTAAACGATTTCCTAAAATTTCGAAAAAGAGTGTTAAAGGTTTTAAAAATTACTTTCAGCACATCTCTTCTCAGGCTGAATCCCCGCTTTTAGTCGCAAGAGGTCCATTTATTTTCAATAAAAATATGCAATGAAATGAATTTTGAAAAATTCAAAAATAAGATACATCCCTGTATGCTTAAAAATGTAATTTCTTTACATAGAATAAGTTCTATGCAATTTAAAAAAAAAAGTTTATTTTAAGTACATATAAAATTATTTAAATTATTCCTAAAAATTGGAAACATTTAAAGTCGATAAACGAAGGACTTTCACACTTTTTGTTTGCGAAAAAGAGATTCTTCAATTCTCAAGTGTGAATAGTAAGGGAAGTGACGTCAATTAAACATTCATAATTAATGAAAGATTTTCATTTTTCCCTCAAGGACGATAGACTTACCATTTGATAAAAATGTTTTGAAAATTTTTCTTTGAAGGTGGTGTGGAAAGGAGTTTTATTACAAAATGTGTGGGATTCTCTAACAGACAACTGTATGAATTTCTTACCTTTCTTATTTTTATTTTTTACGTGTATATTAATCTGCTTTATGTATAGGGCAAAATCATGTGCTGAAAAACGATAAAAGAAATATATATTTCTGAAGCTGGTCCATAAGGTTAAAGTCAAATCTGTACAACCATTTTTAAACATTTTTGGAATTTTCTTTGTATAATTTGAAAGCCGATTTTACATAGTGTTTTATTAACTGATGGAGATATTTTTATAATTTTATTTCTAAAATCTATTCCCTAAGCAAAATATTAAAACAAAATTGAGGAATATTTATAAAATTATGATTAATTTTAATTTTTAAACGCTAGATTTGGTAATATTGAGATATGTATCTTAAGACATTAAAGGTTTCGTAAAGTTTTCATATACTAAGAAATTTTAATGTTGAAAATTTAACGATTTTGTTCAACTTTTTTTTTTAAATTATTTTTGCAGTTGAAAATGCATCCTTTTCTAATAGAACACTATTCGTCTAGTTTTCAAACTGATTTTTTGGTTCCTAATTTAAAATTTTTGTTGAAAATTCCCTTTTTTATAGTTAGAAAATAATTTTCTTATACTGAAAATTTAACTGTATCATTTTTAGTTCAAAAATTTTTGTATTTAAAAATTTAACAATTTTGTTAAAAATGTGTTGTTTTATTTTTGTTTGAAAATAGACCTTTCTCAGTTAAAAATTAATCTTTTTTGGAAGAAAATTATTCATCTTGTTACAAATTCATCTATTTTAATTTAAAATTAATTTCTTTGGTTGTAAATGCATTTTTTCATAAAACCTCTTTTCTTTTGGCCTAAAATTGTTGACAGTGAAACCATACAAAATTCTTAACAATTTGTTACAAGTTTTAGTTATTTTTTAATCGTTGCAAAATTTCTGAATATTTCCTAAACTTACTCAAATTGGAAAGCACATTTTTTAATCCAACATGAACTTTTAAGGAAATTGGGCAACAAAAATGCACGAGGAGGCTAGATAAGAATTAAGTTTTTTATTTTTTCTAAAATTATATACAAACTTGATTTTTTTTATTCAAAATATTTTTCAGATGAAAATTCATTTCATACATCGAAAATTAAACTATTTTGCAGAAAATAAAATTTTTTATCTGAACATGTACCTATTCTATTTTTGGTTAAATACTTATTTTTTAGTTTTAATATTCATTTTTAAAGTTGAAAATTTAACGATTTTGTTGAATGTTTTTCTTTTCAAGTATTTTTTTAGTTGTAAATTCATTTTTTTAATAGGAAATAATTGGTTTCGTTTGAAAATTGATTTTTTGGTTGATAATTCAACTGTTTTGTTGAAAATTCGATTTTTTTTAGTTGAGCAAATATTTTCTTATACTGAAAATTGACCATTCTCAGTTAAAAATTAATATTTTTTAGTAGAAATGTATTCTTCTTGTTTAAAAATTCTACTGCTTTAATTAAAAATTCCTTCCTTTGGTTGCAAATGCATGTTTTGATCAAACTTCTTTTCTTTTCATATAAAATGGTTGAAAGTTCATGTAGTTTTTTGGAAATTAAACTAATTTGATGAAAATTTTTTGGTTGTAAATTAATTTTTTGAAATCATAATGTAACCTTTTTTCGTTTTCTTTGTTGTTTTAAAATTGATTTATAAAATTTTAAATTTCTGTTTTCTGTAGGAAATTATTAGTTTGAAAATTACATTATTTGTTTGCAAATTCGATTTTCTGCTTGACAATTTAAATATATCTTGAAACTTTGATTTTTTGGGTTTGATAATTGTTTTTAACCGAAAATATAACTATTCAATTTTTCCTTGAAAGATTATTATTTTTCAGTTGAAATTCGACTATGTGGTTGAAAATACATGTATTTTATTGCAATTTTGTCTTTTTTTTGGAAGAAGTCTTTTTGTACGTAAATCCATTTCTTTGGTTGAAAATTATTTTGTTGACTATTTGTTTTATGTTTATTGTTGACTATTTTGTTGTAGATTTACTTGTTTTTTATTGAAAATAATTTTTTAAAATGCAAATTTAATTGTTCCATTTTTTGTTAAAATTAAATCTTTTTTATTAAAAATTAATTTATTTTGTTGAAAATTCCATTTTTTATCTGAAAATTTAACTAGTCCATTTTTATGTTAATGCTTATTGTGTCAGTTTAAAATTCGTTTCAAAAGATGAAAATTGAACAATTTTGTTGACACTTTTTTTCTTGAAAAATTATCTTCTTAATTATAAATTTAAATTCTAACTTCTTTAGCTCGCACAAGCCTACACAAGTTAACTGCGCGTGCGCGCGCAAAGCAACTTATCGTTGTTAGTTTTCGCACCGCATAGTGTCGAGTGTATCTTTAGACCACTCTAACCTCAAAATCTCAACTTTAAGAAGACTTTTTCGCCTTTCGTGGTATTAAATCCTGTTAGATATTTGTAAGAGAGGTGATTTTTGGCGAATGAGTCTTTTCTCACTCGCTTCGCTAGTGCGGAAAACGTCTCATTCGCTAAATAATCACCTCTCAAACACGTATCGAAATGTACTATTCTCACTCCGTCTTAGTGTTTGATTTCACACTTTTCAGTGAAACTTTAAGTTTAGATTAAGACTTTTATATCTCCTCGGGGTGATTCGTTAGTATTTTCAACACTGGGAAGTTGAGAGTTCGTAAATTTACCAACTTTACACTGGTGAAGTGTATTTTAGTAGAAGAAATGCTTTTTTCGCACCAAAATATTGCACCGTATCATTACAACTTCGCACTTCCGTGTGACGCTGTACGAATTTTTTCTAACAGTGTATGTGTTTACCAAATTTCATACAAAATGAAGTTAGCCCAATTCTTACTGGAAAGAAAAGATAGCCTATTCTTCGTAGAACCCACCAATATATGTTGATTGCATATTCCTGGACATACTAACGAAAGGATTAGGTCACTATTTAACGGGAATCAAATACCCCAGGTGGAAATGCCGGTAGTATGCCGGAGGTCACCACCGGCGCAGTACTGCCCCAGTAGTGCCCTTCAGTACAGACAGCCAGTGGTTCGCCCAGTACTGGTAGAACGTTAGCTGCACTACCGGGGCGACACTATGCCAGTAGTACAAAGATAACTTTAAAAAAACACGTCTACAAATGTTGTCAGGGTGTTTTTAAATGTCGAGAAATTGACTATACAATTAAGGTGAAAACATTTTTTTCTATTACTTTTTTAAGGAAAATATTCTAAGTTCCACCTCCATTAAAAATTTTAAAGGTTCAGAAAAAATTACATGGGATGTATGTCTTAATCGTTGTAGAATAGTCTAAAACACCAAAAAAATAAATAAAACGTTATACGAAGGTTTAAAGAAAATTGTTATTAAAAAAATGGTTGCGCAACGTGGTAAGATTTTTAAGTTCCGTTGATATAAATTTTAAATGCACATTAAATGTTATTATCAGAACTTTTAAAATGGTCTAATACGCGAAAAAATAAAATATTACACGAAGAAAAGTTGTAGTCGATTTAAATGATTTATTTAATAATTATTTCATTGATATTCCTGTTAGAAGTTCGTGTATTTTACATTCACATAACGTCGTATAATAATAAATAATTAGAAAAAGAGAGCTCAAAATTTGTTACTTGAACTTTTCTGAACTGTACTTTATGAGGATGGCTTTTTCACCAAGTTTTAACTTGTCGGTTTAGCGCAGTGGTTAGCACTCCCGACTGCTAGGCGATAGTTCTTAGATGGTATAGATATGTAGGTTCGGTCCCCCTTAGCGTTAGAAATTTTATTTGTAATATAATGTTTAAAAATGTAATATATGTATCCATTCTAAGCAGTTCCATTAACAAGTATTGACAAAATACTCGCAGTCAATTATTATTTATTTTTTAAATACCTTTTTTGTTATATCTTTAGATTATAGACATAGTGGGTGCTAAAATTAAAGAAATAGTATCAAAATTATATTTTTGTAATTGTAAGTAATATTTGGACGATATGCAGTCGTATAATGATGAAAGAATGGTCTCTAAAACAATAAAATAATTTTTTATCATTTTTAAAATTAACTCCGGCATTTTCGCATGCCAGCGGTTTGCCAGTACTGCCCCAGTACTGGCAGTCAGTACTGCGCCAGTGCTACAACGCCAGTACCACCAAGCATTACAAGCAAGTACTGGCACAGTACAGCCAGCCAGTACTGGAACTCCGGCAGGCTGTACTGGGCAAGTACTGGGCCGGTGGTGTATTTCCACCTGGGACATTTGTTAAGATGGATTGGGCATACTGAAAATTGATTTATGATGAATTTTAGAAATCTCTAGCTTGAAAATGGGAAAAATTACCTTCCTTGAATACGACTTAGCGTAAATGTAAATCGAACATCGATTACGTCAAACCATAGGTAATATGCAGATCTACATACGAATGTCAAAGGCTAGAGTTGTCGCGTTACAAGTTAGTAAGCTCACAGGGTTCGCTAATGCAGCGTATTGTTCGCTGCAGCAAAAATTGCCCCTCGTTATGCTTTACAATAGAGACAGAATGGTCGGGAATCCAGATATACTGCTCTCATTCCCTTTACCCTTTCTTCGGTTTGCATACATATGTACTGCATAAACGATACTCAATCTGCCGACGCTCTATACACGGAGAAAAAGATATCGCACAGTGATATCGCAAAACCTCTGTATTGAAATAAAGCGCAATATATGATAACGGACAAGCAGGTTCCGGAGCTTTTTAGGATACTATAATGCAATGAAATTGCTTGGCGACTACTAGAACCCTCGTATATATAATATAATAAAATAATAATATAATGTAAAATCTTGCAATGTACGATATCACTATTTTAGGCTATCATACTGTGATAATTACGATATATAGCGCAGGAATTACGGTATATATTGAAATTCTTGCGACATAGTTTTCTCCGTGTAGACGCCGCGCTGCGCAGTTTTAGCGTTCGTAGGTTAGCCATTCACACATACGCTGCTTTGCACGCTGTACGAGATCTCCGATGTCGAAGAGAGACGAAGAATTCATCAAATAAGGGGTGTCTAATATATTATATGTCGCTTTTTATAATTAATATATACCTCTTATTTTAGTTTACACAATACAAACATAATAATAACAAATTTTAATCAAATAATTCAGGCATGACGATATAATTTTTTGAGAGAAGCTGTAATGATTTCCAGGCAAGGATAAGGAATTGGAGTTTTTAATTAAAGTCAAATTTCATAAGTTAAACAAAATTCCTGTAGCACGTGGGATGTTGAACATTTTTTAAGCCCGCAGAAAAGTATTTGAATTTCGTAATTTTGAATTTTATGAATATATAGTTATATAGACAGCGAAGTGTAAATTAGTTTAATAATGATTTTTTAAATGAGCATTTAAACGTGATTTGTAACTTACTTAGTTAATATAAATGAAAAAAGTAGATTTTGCAACAATTTTCAAGGGCTTTTCCATGCCCTTTCTCTAGATCACACTTATTTCTTTAGATAATATCAATCAATCTATTTAATGTGGAAAATGTCCAAGATAAATGCAAACTTGCTTATATTTATTTAGTTTTCGCAAATCTGAATAATACGTTAAAGTGGAATAGGAAGTATGTATATATAATATATAACTTTGTATTTTCGTATCACACTTACCCCTTTTGATCCTACTATTAGTTCAGAAACCTCTGGCCATTTTTTTTAAATTCCACTATTATTATCTTGCCAAAAAGTGGTCCTTGTGGACCATATTCCCTCTGAGCCAAGATTATGTGACATGGCAAGGGACATTTCGGCATATCGTATTTGCAGTTTGTCACATTCGTGGAAGGTCCTATTTGCGGTATGTCAGATTTTCGGCAGGTGAAAATCGCGGCATCTCTCATTTGGAAAAATTTGAACCGCATGAAAAATTATTAAAAATTGTTGATGTAACTACACTTATTTTTTCCAAATGCGAAATGCTGCAATGTAACTTAACGCGGAAGTGACTTGCCACTAGTCCCTTGACTCGACCACTTTCCGTCAATCATAAATCGACAGTTGAAAATATAATACAAATATTTTTATCGTGGATAAAAATCTTAAACAAAAATTTAAGTGAAATCGATTTTTTGGTTAGAGCAGTTGAGAAATAATGCCCCATTTATGTTCGAGAATAAAACTCGTTTCTTATTCAGGTCGTGGTGTGACTTCTGTGAGCTATACGTAGTTCCGAGATACACGAACGTCTGGAATTCGATTAATGTGGAAACGAGTAAGCGATGTCCCAGAACCGTTGTCTTAACGGAGGCCGCTCAAGGGACACGAGTTAGGGTTATGGCATTACCGCATAATCCATAGCTGGAGTCCGCCACTGCGACCATTGGGAAAACAAGGTATGAGAAAATGAATATTTGAGAAAGCGGCTAGAGCGGCGCAACACGTCGAGCCAACTAGCAGCCGAGCTTCCTCCGCCATATAATCTTAGCCTACCTACTAATTCCGTCTTAAAATCCCGCGGAAGCTGGATTTACAAAGGCGAAGCTAAAGTGGAAAGCCTGGAACACCGGGATAGATCCCCAAATGTTTTAAGTCTTGAGATTACGTGGATCGGAGAAAGGGAGGATGATTTCACATCTGCTTGCTCCATTCCGTGCTTATTTAATGTTTGAACGTGGCAAAAGTTGATAACTAGAATATTTTCAGAGGATGGGATTAGCCAACTTTATTTCGAGAGAATTGGATTTTTAGTAAATTGCCAGTGAAGATGATGAAGGGCATGTGACAGTCTGTCACGTGACCGACCAATTACATGTACTCTACAGTCTTCAGGAAGCACAAAAAAGTCGACATCTGTGGGTCACTTGAATAAGCTTATAGCTAACGTTGTTTCGTACTATAAATGAACTTGCAGGACAAATAATGATTATTAATGTTCTGTTTGCAAATTATTAAAGCAGGATGGCCGCAAAACGTAATTTACCAAATGTCTTGACTTTTCCCTGATTTTTTCTTGAATAATTTTTCAGTTTCCCTGATAATTAATATTAATGACTCAAATTATAATCTTGTAAAATTTTTAATATAAACTCCTACATAAATAGAATTTAAAAAAAATTAATTTTAATTTATTATTTGCTTGGATGTCATAGATTGTATTACTTTAAAAAGGTGAAAATGAACTACTTAAACAAAAAAGTGACTAATTTCTAACTCATAAAGTGACTAAGATCAACTAATGTGCATTAATAATCTGACTAATGTTTATTTCAATTTAGAAGAATTCAAAACAATTCGATTCGTAGGACTTCAAAACATTTTTAGTAAAATTCAAAAGAGTTTAAATGAATTGGAAAAAGTTTAGAAAATGCAAAATCTCCACTGACATTCGTAAAATTAGAGCTTATATAGAGGAATTGAGGGAAAATAAAAAGAATTCAATAAAATTCATAAAAATTCAAAGCGAGTAAAAAAATTGAAGTGAATTAAATACAATTCAAAAATATGAGAAAAAATAATTGAATTTCGTAAACTTGAAATGAGTTCAGAAAAAATACAGGGTATTACAAGAATATGATAAATTTCATTGAAAAAAATTAACGAAGAAACAGATTTTAGAAGAATTCAAGAGAATTGAAAGAATTCAGGATAAAATATCAAGATTTATTTAAATATTTTGAGAGCTAAAATCGTCGGAAATTCTATAAAATCTTTTAAAATATCACAAATCCATATGGCTTTTTAAAAATCGTTCCATGTCTTCTAAAATTCGAGGATATTCTTTAAACCGCATAAAAACCCTGTCAAAATGATTAAAATCCTTGGAAATCACTTGAAATTGGTTGAATCGCTTTAAATTACCTTGGAATCTTTAATATTTTAAATCCTTTGAAATTTTTAGAAATCCCTTGGAATTAAAAAAAAAATACCCCAAAAAATCATATATCATAAAATCTTTAAAATCCCTGAAGTTTTGTTTAAATATCTTAAAATATTTGAAAATCCCAGGCAATTACATGAAATCTGATATTTCCTGATATCCTGGAAATTTTATTAAAGTCCCTTGAGCACTTAAAATTTTGTTAAAGATGAATGAAATCCTCGGATATCTTGTAAAATATCTTGGATCCTTTAAAATTCTTCCATATCCTATGAAATCCTAGGACTTTTTTTCAACCCCATACAAAGTTTTAAAATTTGAAACATTTCAAATCTATAAAGGAAGGGGATTTGGTTGATTGCCTTCTCATTTGTCTTTTCTCTTTTTTTCTTTTTGTCCAAATATTAAACAAAAATTATTTTCAATTGCAATAGGAGAATTTTATAGTTGGTTTTCTGTTGAAAGTGTCTTGGAATATTATAAAACATTCTAAAATATTCATAATCTTTGACAATTATTTTTTCCCCTTGAAATTTTGTAACGTTCGCAAAAATTGCTCGGACTTTTGTAAAACACCTTAAAAAATTTAATATCTGATGATATTTCGAGAAACCACAGGAAAATGATGAAAAAAGCTTGAGAGCTTTTAAAATACCTTAAAATTATTGAAATTCTCGGAAATCTTGTAATCATTTAAAAATTCCTAGGAATCTTTTAAAATAACATCAATTATTTCAAATTCTTCGAAATATTTTGTAATACCTTGAAACTTTTAAAAGTTTTTAAAAATTTCATAAAGGTTGGAATCTATTCAAATACCCTAATATATTGAAAAAGAATTCGGCAACATTGAGAACTACTATCGGCGAGAAAATATAGGCATCTGCCTTTGAAGCTTAACAACTCAGTCAAAAAAAATGCTACCGCAACAAAAGAACAGTCATTTAAAAGCTGAAAGTGTTCTACGTTAATGAGCTTGAAGATGTTTATGTAAAAAATTTTGTGTGCTTAGCAGACTGAAAAATGTAAAAAAAAAGTACAAAAATGTGGAACTATATTATCTTCAGTTCTAATACAGATATTACAGCGATTCAAACTTAAAGCGATTCAAACTGCAAACTGTAATGGATAGGCTCTGTATTTATTTTCAATCACCCGGAAGGATGTGTTAGTCTTCTTTTTTGTGAAAATCGCGATATTTTTAGACATTTTTTTGTTGGAAAACAAGTGACAGAAAGCAGGGAGGGGCCTTTTTTTGTTTTACTGCCGACCGCTGGTGCCATTCTTCGGCCCCTAGTTCTGAATGCTTGGATGGCACCTGGCCACGGGTCAAAGAACGGCACCAGCGGTCGGCAGTAAAAAAACGCCCCCCCCCCCTGCTTTCTGTCGCTTGTTTTCCAACCAAAAAATGTTTAAAAATATCGCGATTTTCACAAAAAATAAGACTAGCACATCCTTACGGGCGATTGAAAATAAATACAGAGCCTATCAATTACAGTTTGCAGTTTGAATCGCTTTAATATCTGTATTAGAACTGAAGATAATATAGTTCCACATTCTTGTACTTTTAAGAAACAATTTTTATTATTTTTGAAATTTGTCAACTGCAAATGGTTCACAACAGTTTTCCTCATACTCATAAATTTTTTCAAATTTTTTCCATCGCCCCTTGCATAAGAAATAATGCTCTAAACTTGACTGTTCTTAAATGTACCCAAAAAACCTTACTTTTTTCCATTTTTCAGTCTGCTAAGCACAACAAATTTTTTACATAAACGTCATCAAGCTCATTAACGTAGAACACTTTCAGCTTTTAAATGACTGTTTTTTTGTTGCGCTAGCATTTTTTTGACTGAGTTGTGAAGCTTCAAAGGCAGATGTCGATAGTTTTCTCGTTGATAGTAAGTGCATACATGAATTCTTTAGTGACTCACTCTTGCGTTCACTTATTACAACAAAAGTCACTATAAAGATTTTATCTTAAAAAAGTGATTTGAAAAAAAGTTATTAAAAGTGACTATATATTAGGTGCGCACCGAAGTTCCCACTGTTTGCCAATAGATGGCTCCAGCAGTAAGTGCTGGTCGATTTTGACATTCAAAACGTCATGAACCAAGCTTAGACATATGGTAAAAAAAATTCTGTTGACACATTAGTGATTTTATTTTGGCGTCATATACTTTTGGTTGTGTGAAAATGTTTGATTTTGTGCCAAATAATCGTTATTTGCGGGAAGTGTTGATTTTCTTCTTCCATTCGATGATTTCAATGTTGACGACAGTCCGCGTGAAGAAATTACAAAAACCTTCAAAGACTCTGAATTGGAGACATTGCTCAATGAGGATCCGTAACAAACACAAGAATAGCTTGCTTCAGCATTAATAGTTACCCACCAAGTCATTTCCAAGCGATTGCATGCGTTGGGAATGATTAAAAAACAAGGAACTTGAGTTCCTTATGATTTGTGCCATTTTGTGTCATTTGAGCGTCGTTTTTTTGCCTGTGAAAAACTGCTTCAGCGGCAAAAAAGGAAGCATTTTCTTCATCCCATCGTGACGGGTGATGAAAAATGGATTAATTACAGTAACCCAAAGAGAAGAAAGTCATGGGAACTGCGCGGTTGTGCTTCTACGACGTCGGCTTCGCCGAATATCCACGCAGCAACACTTCCCGCAAATGACGATTATTTGGCACAAAATCAGACATTTTAACACAACCAAAAGTATATGAAGCAAAAATAAAATTACTAATGTGTCAATACGGTTTTTTTACCATATGTCTAAGTTTGGTTCATCACGTTTTGAATGTCAAAATCGACCAGCACTTACTGCTGAAGCCATCTATTCACAAACAGCGGAAACTTAGTTGCGCACCTATAATATCAGCCCTGAATATTCTTGACAGTTAATTACTTAAAAGTGCTTCTCACAGGAAATGTCTGAATTTACTCTTGTTTGGAAAACCTCTGGCTTTTCTTCGACTTTCCCTGACCAACGAAATTGAAGGAATTTCCCCTGAGTTTCGTGTGGAGTTATGCGGTTAAAGAAAGAGCTCTTTTTCTAAGCGACAAAATTCAATCAAAATTGGTCTAAATTTAAGTCTTCATTATCTGAATTTCAAAAAAATTCTTAAATTGAAATATTTTTGTAATGAAATAAGATAATTTTTTGCTTGAGTATAGATATGTTTTATTGAATTTACATATAAGTTGGTATTGATATATGAATAATAAACCAATTTTACCTCTCCTAAGTAAAATAAAAGTAAAATAAATTATATGTGTACATAAAATTAATTCTTTCAAGATTTTTCTAATGAAGTATATTAGTTCTAGCGTGGGTAAAGCTCAGAGTAATTTCTATAAGCCGATTGAGGATGAATCTAAACTCACGAGAATTTCACCTGAGTCTAACAACGTACGTGCTTATTGATTTACGAGTCCGTGCAAAGTATATAAAACTGTCAACTCGTATAAGTTCACAGCTCTCTTGTGTTCTACACAACTGTGATCTATAAGTCATCGGAATTGTTAAACAAATAGTCACCTTTTACATACCTAACTTAACCATATTCTGATGGTCATTTTTGTTTTATTTCTTAAAGACATTTTGCATAATTCGTATATTCTTAGTTAGATTTAGCAACTATTATTTTATTGTACATGCCTAGGACAAATTATACAGTGCGAAGTATTATATATAATTTTTTTCCCTACGTATAAATTACATAAAATTTTTACGCCTAAATAATGTAGCTCAGTTTAAAATTTTATAAAATTTTCCTCTTATCTGAGGTTCTTTGTAATTTTTATTATAAATATCAAGCGAAATTTAGAATGTGACTTACCTTTAGGTTAGTCAATCTTTCATTAAAGAGGGAAAAAAAACTGCTCTACTTATATGGCGTAATTTACGATATGAAACAGCGGATGGTACCAAACAATTTTTCAACATTTATTTTCCAAAAAAAGAGAGACAATTTGACAGAAAAATTTATAAAAGGAGAAAAATAACAAAGTGGTAACCTTCTTTCCAAGAATAAAAATTTCAGCCATTCAATTACCAATATAATTCAGAAAAATTAATTATTTTCTTTTCGATAATAATTAGGGGTTTCTTATTGTTTCAAAATCGGAAAGAAATCTTATAAAATTTATAAATTTACAAAATGGCGACCGCTTTTCTAAAAATAAAAAAATTAAATATTCCAAAAATATTCCCGGTAGGGTAAAAAATCCAGAATTTCAAATTTATCATATTTAAGGGAGTTTTCTGATTTAATGGGTACAAAAATCTAATAAGGATTTAACTCCAGTTTTGGGAATGGCCTGAATGACCTGGAACTTATATCGGAAGTCTTTAAACGTAAAAAAGTCTGGGCCGTTGAAAAATTTGTAACGCGTTTTCCTCAAAACGACATTTTTGAACCTGGTGGAGGTGCTTTCTCAAAAACGACGAAACAAATCGGCTTGAAATTTCAACACAATACTCAGCAGACTTATGGCTATCGCCAGAACCTCGATCATGTTAAAATTTGGATTTTAACCAATAGTTTTCCCTCACTTAAAGCGTGAAAAAGCATTTTCATTTGTTTCTGTTGCAAAAAACGCCGTTATTTTCTTAATTTGCATTAAAATATAAAAATTGAGGTACGGACCACGGCGAGGGGATTACAGATTAAAAATCTACTTTGATTTTCTGTTTCTGATATCCAGGAGGGCCGCAATCACCTGTCCAAGCAGTTTTAAAATTGGTTTGATCGGCGTCTTATCTTTCGAAGGGAAAAAAAAGTTTGCCCCATAAAATGCAGTAGTTTAAAAAAATGGTTGAAAATGTGCTTATAATACGCGTTTAAACCAGAATACGCCCTAAAAGCTTTTGATGAAATAATTCAGCACTTGATGGCTTCCAGTTTGTAAGTAGAGACAGTCTTAAGTGATTCTCTTTTAGGTATTGTTTAACTTTCGATGTTTAGAAAATTTTAAATTTATTTATTAATAATTTTATTTAAATAATTTTGTATATCTATATTTTAAAATAGGGCCGAATATCGATGTCCTTTTAAGAATAGGTTTATGTCAAAAAGAAGGCTTCCAACTTATAACTGCACTGTATTGAAAGTTGCAATTTTAGATGCTATTGTAAGTAGTCGAAGTAAGTATAGGCTGAACAATCTCAATCATATCCGGCTGTGTAATTAAAATTGATATTCTTAAAGAAAGTTTCTCATCTGTTTAATTTTTTCTTCATTAATATAGTTTATTTTGTTTATATAATAAGGGTTTCCTAATAAGAAAACTGTAAGTAGTACAAGTCAAGCCAACAGCTGAACTCGCATAATGGATATTACTACTTACTTGCAAAAGTAGACTGAAGTAGGCAAAGTAAGTATAGGTACGGAAATATAAATTACATATGTTAAGATTAAAGCTCTCTTCGTGATTATATTAATACATTTAAATTCAAATAGGAATTTTATGTTTAAAAAATTTAAATAAAATTGAATTTATTATTATTAATATTGGTTGAGAAAATGGGAAAGTAAAACTGAAAATTAGTTTATTCCCAGATGTGCAAGTAGAAGACCAACACTTTTTGAACATTAATAATTAGCAATGATCAAATTTAACTTTTAGAGGTTGCATTCCTGTGAGTAAAATATGTTATTACGAGATGAATCTAGATTTTGAATAACACAGCCACACAAAAAAAAGACTGGTACTTTTGACGAGACACATGTATTCCTATGTATTTTGATCCGCTTAATCCGAATCTGAGTTCCAAATAGCACCTTTCACATTTGGTTTTCGACATAACCTCAAAAAACGTATTTTCGAGTATATGATAGTAAAACATGGTTTTGTTATAGATATCAAGCTGCTGAATCCATATATCGTATCAGTTCAGTGATGTGACTAGAAAATCTGGAACATAACCTTCAAACAAAATGGTCTGAGCGATGCTTTGCAGGACAAAATTAGATTTGTGTACTTCTAGGCATCGAATTCGATACGTAAATCAAGTTAGCGTTTGATTTGCATGAATGTACTCCTTGAATGAAAATCAGCGGATTCTCACTTATTCCTCAGTAGCACACTTTTAACTGATGAATCAGTGGAATTTCAAGCCGTTGACTAGATAGTCCCTGGATGAAGTTGCTTA
>NC_046663.1:97162979-97164590 GCF_010883055.1 Belonocnema kinseyi | reverse complement strand
TCGCAGGATTTCGCCGGGAGCGGGTGCTAATCTGGAAAATTGCACCCGCTCCCAGCGAAATCGCGGTAAAATTTCAGCCACAACCACGTCTCACGACCGTGAAATAGGTAGTCACAGTCTGTAAAGGAATCAATACGACGATCCAGAAAAAGCCTCGTGCACCCTAAGAACACGGAGCGACCCAAGAACTACCGCCTTCTGCATTTTTCCCGCAAGTGTTTTAGCATATTGTTGACACGCAGGGATGCTTTTTAGGCTATTAGCAAGTGAAAGCTTGGCACCTACAAGAGCGCCGATGATAAGGACGATCAGTTTAACAGAATATTCCGGGTACAATCGTTACAACTCCCTTATAAGGTCTCGATACCTCTCTTTCTTTTAATTCTCCTTGGTTATGATGTTTTTGTCACCTGGTGCCGAAAATTCGATAACGAACATGGTTCGCCTCTCGAAGTCAAGAATTCTGTGTGCTGTACCCAGAATGATCCTGTTGTGAAGACATTCAAGACTCAATATTCCGCGACCACCTTGACGGCGTGAGATGTACAGTCGCGGAACGGAAGACTTAAGATGCATGCTTTTGTTCATGTGCATAACCTTTCTTGTCCCGATATCAAGGGATCTGAGCTCGTTCTTCGTCCATGGAACTACTCCAAATGAATAGAGTAGTATCGGGACGGCAAGCATTTTCGTTGCAGATACTTTGTTCCTCGCCGACAGTTCGGAAGACCAAATCTGTCGGATGGGACGTTTGTATCTGCTTCGGAGAGTATCCTTTATAGATGTCACATCCTGAATGCGGCTCTGTGGCACGCCCAGGTATGTATAAGTCTCTCCAGCGCAAAGGTGTCGTGTAGCGCTTCTATCAACGAGCTCAGGATCTTCAGGGATGCCATTAAGTTTTCCTCGCTTCAAATAAACCTTGGCGCATTTGTCTAACCCAAATTCCATTCCAATTTTCTTAGTATATCGTTCGACAATCCCTAGAGCTAGACGTAGTTGCTCTTTGTTTTTAGCATAGATCTTAAGATCGTCCATGCAAAATACATAAGTGACCTTGTACTTTCGATCTGCAGGTTTGCCGCACAAGTACCTGTCGGAATGGCGAAGTGCTAGAGATAGTGGCAATAATGTAAGGCAAAAGACGAGTGGGCTCATGGTGTCGCCCTGAAAGACACCTCTCTGAAACGTCAGCTTGTTAGTTGTCACACGATTTTTGCCAGATGAGATAGTAAATCTGGTTTTCCAAAGCGGCATGAATCTCTCTATGCACCCAACTATTTGCGGATGAACCTTTAAGATTTCCAAAAGACAGATGATAAGTCTATGGGAGGTCGAATCGAAAGCTTTCCGATAATCAGTCCAGGCCATCGACACGTCACGCTGGTAGAATGCTGCATCTTTGTAGACACATCTATCGATGAGCAGGTTCTCCCGACATCCTGCTACGCCTTTCTTTAAGCCTCGTTGTTCATATATTTCTTGTCACACAGGTTCAATTCCCCGAACAATCCTATCATTTAGGATAGCTGGGAATATCTTATAAATTGTGTTCAGACAGGTTATTGGCCTGTAATTTTTCGGGTCAGCTAAGTTGCCTATTTGCGGCAG
>NC_046663.1:97161450-97162879 GCF_010883055.1 Belonocnema kinseyi | reverse complement strand
TTCTGCATATCCGCACGTTAAGCATCCTGGCTCGATCGCAGGTGAGTCCACTATCCTGGGGGTGATAACCTTCATACCTCCCCAGGGCTAAGTATGAGGACTTTCTGGCTTTGATGAAGACAATGTCAACTCATTGCCAGACATACTACAGCTTCTTTCTCACACCTTAAACGTCCCCCTGCAGGGCGCGCGCCTTCCCTGGCTTCGTTACTGCCTGGTCTGGAAAGTGAATCATTCTACACATCTCTTTTCAGAGCAGTTGTCATCACATCCAGTACCTAGCGCAGTAGCAGGTATTTACACTTAACATTTAAGTGAATTCAATGGATGCAAATGGATGGATACTCGAGTCCGAAGATTTATGATTGAATCATAACACAAGAGGCTCACAACTCATAATTCAGAAGAAACGCAGTAAGCTTACTGACGATAAATATGATGAGAAAGACTTCTCTAAGAGGAGATTGTTGCAATACAATATTTTCTTGGAATAATGTAACAGATTTGTTCGCTACTATGCAGATTTGGCTTCAAAATTGAGTTCTGCAGCTCAAATCCATAAAAATGCAATGCTGGATTACAAGTTGCTGCTGGAAGAACGTTTTTTGAAGTTATATCATAGCAAGTCATATGTCACTGTCATACGTCAGTTATGTAACTAATCTGGTTCTATTTTTGGAATCAGTATCTTGAATCCCGTAAAAAAACACGTTTTTCCATCATATACTCCAAAATATGGTTTTTTGGGGTTATATCGAAAACCAATCGTGAAAGGTGCTATTTTGACCTCAGATTCGGATTCAGCGGATTAAAATACATAGGACTACATGTGTCTTGTCAAGAGTACCACACTTTTTTTTATGTGGCTGTGTAATCAAATTTTGTATAACAACTACAGTAAGCCGGGGCTAATCAAGACACGCAAGATAACCAGGCCACTCATGATTTCATATCATACAACTTCATTTCTCTTTCCTAAATAAAAATCCAGAAGATTTTCAATTGTTCTGTGTAAAATAATTGTCCCATTTTCTTTTAGAGACTGTTTCTTTCAGTTTCGTTCGAAAGTTTTGATAAAAATATTTATTTTAGCCAAGATAAGATGTTTGATTTTTGCTGTAGAACGATTTTAAGAAAAAGTTCCGAATTTCCAGAGGAAAGTCGGACATGGTCAGAACCATGTCCCAACCATAAGATGTAACGATAAAGACACGTTGATTTACTATAGCTAGTTACCTATAAATAAATTAAATTGTTTAAGTTTACGATTTAAAAAATGGGCATAATTTATACATTTAAAGCATTAATAGCTGATTATAATTCCTTCTTATAATTTATTGAGAAAAATCTAAACACATGTACCGCTTAGATTCATCTTACCGTACTGAGAGCAGTTCATACATATTTACCCGTAAAAAAATATATAATA
>NC_046663.1:97157899-97161350 GCF_010883055.1 Belonocnema kinseyi | reverse complement strand
CAAATGAATGAGACGCCAGAATCTATTTTCCACGCATGCACTGATTTGCAAAACAATAATTTTTAGCAGTCGCTCCAGTAGAGCGGTAAGCCTTGGGCACGTAACAATTTCTCGATTATGATCTCGGAGAGCTTTCTGATTGGATGACATATCATGCACAAAGCACTACTGATATTCCTAATAAGTCGACCTCGGGACCAGATCCGATGAACCCTCTATTGTTGTATCATCTATTATTGAAGATACTTCTAGTCAGAAAGGAAAAATGAAGAAGATAACCTTCTGGAAGTAAGGCTTCTTCGTCTGCATTCTGAATATATGATACAAATTCTGTTACGTGAGATTTAAGTATTCTTTGGACATTGTAATATTTACTCTTTGGATTCTCACTTTTATATCTTTCTTTAGATTTTTATTAAAACTACCTGTCCACTCCTTTACATTTTTAATCAGATCGGAAAAAAGTGGTTTAATGATACGTCTCTTCAGGGTAAGCTTGATTCACCCATGAGGAAGGGAGTGATAAGGGGGCGGGGGGTATAGATTTTGTAGATTGATATAGAATTCCCGTGTTGTTAATTAAAATACCACGTTTGTTACACAACACTGCTCCGACCCAGGTCGCTGATCAATCCCTCTAGAAATCATTCGAGGTGAAGGGCCTCACAAAGTCGTTCTGTGAAGCTCTCAACTTGGGCCCATTAGTATTCAGGGACTTTTGTTTTAGGCGCAACTTGATTCACTGACACTCTTCCGCGTGCATTTTTTATAAACTATTTGTCACCACACTTTTCTGTCCTGGCATTCATCTAGCTTCCTTCACGTCCAGGCATTTTCTCATGCAAACTCTTGCATTCCTCAGGCTTCTTATGTCTTTTCACATTAGGGTCTCATTCACACATTCTAAAAATTTTCTCCTCGGTCTGCTTCGGAGTATACTGCCATATGCTTTACCTTGATATACTTGTTTCGTCAGTCGTTCATATTTCATTCCACAAACATGCCCAAACCATCTTAACAAATTTCTCTCTTACCTGTAAAATAGTGTTTCAATTAAGGATTCTTACATTACTAACTTTGTCCATTAATGTAATGAACATAGTGTTTTACTACACACCAAGTGCACGTATTGAATGCCAACCGCGTTCATTTTACTCTTTTCCTTTTCTTTGTATATCCAGGTCGCACTATCGAACAGCACTGTGATTATAAGTGTAAAGTTATATATCGACATTTTAGCTATACATGATATATTTTTACTTCTAACAATAGATCTCGCTCTGCCGATAATGTGTTTCCCTAATATTTTCAAATTATCTAATAAATTATGAACAATATTATACATGTTTCAGGCTATGGCTTTCACTGTAAATTAATTTTGTTCTTAAATGTAGTTAATTCAATCGATGCTGTTGATATAATGCTGGTGTTTTTTGTTTCAGATAATGATAAATTTAAACTATTTTTTTAATGACGTAACTTCAGCCAAATGAAGACAAATTAAGACTTATAAATTATTATGACACAACTATAAATAATTATTATCCATTAAAATTAAATCATTCTTTAAGAAAGAATAAAATCGGTCTACTGAACACTACCCGGGTAGGAATTGCCTCTTTATGCCTAAACTAAATATTGGCTCTCATGAGGCCGTAGCCAGATTTCCTAGCTGGAAGAATCTAGGCTTTCCCTCTGCTGGCGCTCGACAGGTTATTGGCGTATGCTACTTGTCTTACATTATTTATATACTCACTTGTTAGCACTATATTTTTTAATTGAACTAGATAAAAAAATTTATTCATAAAGATATATTTAAAAAATTACTTCCATCAATTAATTATTTTCTTGAGGGGACCTTGTAAACCTCTCGATAGATAAAGCGGGTAAGCTGTGGGTGCAAAAAAGTAAATTAATGTTCTTATGCTTAATTATACTTAAATTAAAAAAAGAACACATTACAAGAATTATCAAGATGCAAACTCTGAAAATTTTTATATTTTTATAAAACAATTAAAACATTTGATGTCTTAAAAATTTGAAAAGAGTTTTTCTTACAGGTCGATTTAATTTGAAATCACGTAAGTACGTTTAAAAATCATATATAACAAATCGAGCTTCAAAAACCTTTTTTTCCTCATTTCTAAAGTATCGGATGAATGCCGTCAAGCATTTATGATACCGCACTTAGCGTGGCATCGTAGCTATGGGGATTAGGCGCTCGACTTATAAGTCTGCGGTGCGTGCGTTCGATTCTCGGCGCTTGCGGATACTTGAATAAACTGCGTTTGTCTTTCGTTATCAGAAATAAGTCTTCTCTAGTAAAGTTAAACAATAAGTTTAGTTTTAGAATAACGTACGGAGAATAGTTAATAATCGAATGTCAATAAAAATACGAGAAAACGGAGGAGTGTTTTCAAAGACTACAGAAAGGTATAAAATCTTTAGATTAAACTTTTGCAAAAAAAAAGGTTTTTTACAATTGGATTAATATTTTTCTTCTTTGAATCAAAAATTTCTGGTAATAGATTATGGCGATGTGCTGGTTAAACTTGAATACTTCCGCAACCATAGCATCACACTTCAGAATTTAAAGCATGATCAATTTTTAAATATTTTAATAATATTTCATTTGAAAGAAAAAAATAAAAAACAATAGCATATGCTTTTAAATAATAGTGTGTGATGGACTATCTAGATTCTTTAAATACCCTATTAGTAGGCCCACATTGGGTTGCCTACTGATGACCTCGCTAGCTGAGCGTGAAGACTCTTAAGAACTAAGTTAGAATTTCTATCCGGGTAGTTGAATTTTAAATTTTAATTAAGCGAATTTTCAATGTATTTCCAAGTAGGGCTTCATCGACGAAAATTTTAATAAGCTTTCTAGCGATTTTCTAAATATAATTCTAAGTTAATTGATCAATAAGATAACCACGAAAAAATAAAGGCATGTATTTAATATGATTTTTCTTTAGACGACTGACATTTCAGGCCGGTACTGTAGATAAAATTTGAACCATGTGACATTGATAGTTTGGTAATTGAATAATTTAAAAAATTTTGAATAATAACAAATTTACGGTTTTGAATTTTTATTGCTGATTTTTTAAAAGAATAATTAACAATTTAAATATTCTTAATATTTAATTAAAAATTCGAATATTGTTACATTTTAAAAGTATAACTGACAATTTTAATATTTTTCATTTTGAAATTATTTAAATTTACTTAAAATAATGAAAATCTTTAAGGTTTTAAGTATAAAAAGGTTTTAATATTACCATTTAATTTTAAATATTTATAATTATGGGAGATCACTTTACATCAGATATTGATCCTATAGTCGATTACACAGGCCAACAATTCTCAGAACCAGAGACCAGACCTACTATACCTGAAGGTTTTTGCTGCGCTGAATCCGAATCTGACCTCAGAAAAATTCCATCAC
>NC_046663.1:97153193-97157799 GCF_010883055.1 Belonocnema kinseyi | reverse complement strand
GGCTTATAGCCTCACATATGCTATATAGGGTGTTTTAACGTTGTTACGAAACTGCGAAAATACTTAACTTCAATCAATGATATATCGATGAAAAAAAAGCTAGCTTGAATCTGAAAAATGGATTTCAGAGGGCAAGGGTGCTCCTTTGTGATGCTTTCGCCCGTTTTTGAAAAAAATGTATTCAAGATGCTATGTAACCTCAAATATAGCAAAAAACGGTGTTTTTTGCACTTTTAGGTTACAATATCTCGAAAACTGAGGGTGATGGAATTTTTCTGAGGTCGGATTCGGATTCAGCGCAGCAAAAACCTTCGGGTATACTAGGTCTGGTCTCTGGTTCCGGACCTTTGTCAAATTTTGTCGGCCTGTGTTATCATTAATCTTAACCACAAATAAAAGTAAACTAATATATTCTAATTTGTATATATTAACACGTTTCGTGTCCTAATTATTAAACTCTAGACCACCGGGGCTTCAGGGACTTTATTTTCTTTAGAACTGACTGAAGAACCTGTTCATATTACATGAGTTAGATCCCGACAAAGTTCCGATCCAAGGTAGCGTCTTATACGAGGTGTGTTCAAAAAGTAAGGTGACTTTTCAATTTTCGCGGGCTACGTACATTAAAGTTTTTAATTTTTTGTTTTGTTGTGTTGTTACACTCGTCACGATCATATGTTCACAGTTTTGACTATATAGCTCGTGTTGTTTTTCTGCCAGAGGCGTAAAAGGTTAGAAGGGTTTGGTGTGCTCGGCGATTTTCTTCTTTCGAAAAAAATGGAACAAAGAGTTTGCATTAAATTTTGTGTGAAAAATGGAATCCAGTGCTCTAAAGCTCTTGAAATGTTGACAGTTGCATACGGTGAGTCTACTCTGAGTAAGAAAAATGTGTATAAGCGGTACAAGCTGTTCCAAGAAAGCCGAGAGGATGTCGAAGACGAACCTCGCCCTGGACGTCTCAGCACGTCAACAACAGATGAAAACGTTCAAGCAGTGGAAGAAATGGTGTTGAAAAATCGCCGAATTACCATCAGAGAAGTTGCTGAAGATGCTATGCGCCATTTGCGAGAGGCGATACGCAAAAAACGTCCGGAACTTTGGAAAAACAATTCGTGGCTTTTGCATTACGATAATGCACCTGCTCATTCATCGTTGCTTGTGAAAGATTTTCTGATCAAAAACAGATCTATAGTCATGCCTCAGCCTCCATATTCACCGGATTTGGCCCCCAGTGACTTTTTTCTTTTCTTAAAACTGAATAGACCCATGAAAGGACATCGATTTTCAACGATTCAGGAGATAAAAACTGCATCGCTGAAAGAACTCAAGGCTATACCACAAAATGATTATCAGAAGTGCTTCGATGATTGGAAAAAGCGTTGGCACAAGTTTATTATATCTGAGGGGGATTACTTTGAAGGGGACTATTTTTTGAGAAAACTATAAAGTCACCTTATTTTTTGAACACACCTCGTATAAGACTTTACGGCGGCTGACAATCGGGAAAGTTTTGGATTTTTCAAAATTCCAAGTAAAGGCCTATCTGGAGGTTTCTGGGGGTGGGAAACACGATTGTAATAATTATTTTTTCTTCTCAAACCCCGCCAATCCGTCAACTGACCAAAGACCATAATTAGTCTTTACGTCTCTACAAAAGCCATAATGACTCTCTAAGTCCACTTTATTGGCTCTGGATAATGCTGAAGGAGGATCTAATAAGACATACACAATTGTTTATAAGACTCATATAGATAAATACCGGGAATCGGCTTATACAATGAATTGAATTCACTTAAATTATTAGATTAGGGCAATGGTTTTTTGCAAATAAATAAATTTGCAGACTTCTGATAACTTACACAAACAACAGCAAACTGTAACTAACTCTACCATAAATTTTAATTTGATAGTATTCAGCATCCTCGAAAACGATAGCTAACTTGATATCAGCTCAATTTGAGGTTACTTATACGTATTTCTCTCGATTTTCTTATATCAGATTTTCCGGCGCTGTAGAGGTTAATTATATTAAAATAATTATTTTACCTACATAAGTATTTTTATTTAATAATTATTTATTGTGAGATAAAATTTAAAACGTTAGTTTTAAAACTTCAAAAATTAAATTATGTTGAATAGCGCTTTCAAAACTGTGAATTTTTAACTAAAATTAACGAAATTTTAAAGATGATAAATATTATGAATTAAAATACCACCAAAAACATCTGCGATGCAAAAAATCTGCTCAGTATAACGGCATGAATTTTTGAAATCAAAATTGGCCAAGTAATTTAAAAAAAAATCATAATAAAATATAATAGGAACATTTTTTACATCATACCTGACGAAATTAAATGTAGAATGAAAATGCTTAAAAAATTTGGTTTATTAATATACAAAATTCCTGAAAATGAAACCAAGAATCCAGCGACCGAATTTGGATAACCGCCGTAAAATGTTCCTGTTGAAATTTGAAAAAGATAAAAGCTCCCTAAAAAAGAAAAGAAAAAAAATTATTTTTTGTAAAAAGATAAAAAAAAGAGGAAATAAAAATAAGAAGGCAATCAACCAAATCCGTTCATATTGTCTTTTTTTCGCCCTGATAAGGGTACAGTATGAGGGCCGAAACTTTGGTGAATATTTTTTACAAATGCTTTTTTTATTGCGATTTGCTAATAATAAAAATAAAAAAGACGCAAGAAATAAAAAAGAGAATGAATATGATTTGGTAGGTTTCATTTTCATTGTTCTGTCCTCTTTTTTATTTTTGCCCAAAAAGAAATTTTTTCTATTCTTTTTTAGGAAAATTTGCATCTTTTTTCAAATTTCAATAAGAAGATTTATATTGGTTGTCCAAATTTGGTCGTTTATTTTCCGGTTTTATTTTTAGGAATTCTGCATATTAATTTGATCATAGGACGGTAAATAAATTTGAATTTGGTTTATTTTTGAAAATGCAATTTAAAGTGCAAAATGAATAACTTAAAAGCATTTCCATGCCATATAGGATCTTCAATGCGAACAGAATGAATTAGTTAAATTATCGTAATTTTTCCAAAGAATTTTTCGTTTCAAAAACCGTCGAATTAAAAAATGATAAATTTTGTTAGAAGTAACAGTCCGCATATTTTCACCTTTCACAGAAAAATATAGAAAAAAGGATGATACCAGCAGGTGACAGTTATTACGCATAAAAATGAAAGAGGATAAAATTTGGATCTTCCATCACCCTTGCAAATGGAAGATTAAATGTTTTCGCCTTTTTCCACGCACTCGAGAGTTCTCTTCACTTTTAATGTTCCATCGGTACCAAAAAATATAGATGAATATTGAAAGCACTTCCGGAAAATTCGTTCAAACTTCGATCTCTAAATTCACTATTTTTCGTTCAGTCGGTTGCTCACTGCCCTCTCACCCTGGCAAGTACCGTGAATTCTTCCTTTTTTCTCTTTCTCGTAGAAGTGGAAGCCCCGGGCATCAAAAAGGAAGCGACAATTAACCCGCTCTGTTCTGACTGAAATGGCCTTAAGCGCAATGGTGCACGAAATGCAGGCGAATCGCTATGAGCGAAAAAACACGGGTAGGATTCAGGGACAAAAGAAAAGAGAAATGGGAATGAATCAAGAGGACACAAGAGGGTCAAACAGTCAAAAGCTTGATTTTATCGCCGGCGGTATGCGTTCGATTTGTGACACGTAAATTAAATACTGGTGTTGAAAAGTGTGCGAACGTTGAGTAGAAAAAACCGGAAAATAGACTTACTTTTTTCACATTTTTTCTTAATCTCAGTTATTTCTATTTAATAACGAATCCCTTTCAACGAATATTTAAAAATTCAAACAAAGATTTCTTTACGAGTAAAGCTTGTACGCGGAAAGAATTAGTCGTTCAAAAATTCGTCGAATTTGTGTATTAGTCTCGGATACAAGAAGGAGTCGAATAAAGCTTTGAAAATCCTTGTTGAAGAATATGATCAATAATTAATTGAAAATTATGAAACATTTTAAAAGAATTAAGAATCTTAATTGCAGAGTTTAAATAAACAGCGGTATAAAATTTTCTCGACAGTCGCTACAAATGTAGAACGCAAGGGCGTTATATTCTCTAACCCAGTTGATGAGAGTGTCAGCGACAGTCGAAGAAAATCTAGAAGAAAGGAAAGAAAAAAATATTATTCATAGCACCACAAGTTCAATCCACACCCACGCTTCTATGCATACACAAACACACACACACACACGCATATAATATTTTTGCAGCACACCCGACTTTATGACTTATACACAAACCTATACTAAACTAACTTAATATTGCCACATATAACGCTGTGTGCACTAACGGACTAACGCAGTTTCGCATGCTGAATGTTAATATTCGAACGGTCTTTATATACTCACTAGGCGTTTCTTTCACCGCTTGTGAGAATTAGAGCCGTATCTGTAGTATGAAAGGCCCTGAGAACGTCTCACTGTTGAGAAAGCTTGTATAAACAAGATTTTTAATTGATTTCAGATGTGATTACCTGTATTTAACAATATTATAGGCACGAAAATGTTAGAAAGCTTATTCAGGTATTCTTTCAATTGTAATGTGATTTATAATATAA
>NC_046663.1:97128442-97153093 GCF_010883055.1 Belonocnema kinseyi | reverse complement strand
ATGATTTGTCTCTTGACAATTGTATTATTAATAAATTTTTTACATCACACAATATGAAAAAAACTCAAATCAAAATTAAATTTTACAGCCTAAACTATGCTTGTTAAAAATTGTTCCTCTGTTAAACAACATTATTATCAAGATAATATCTATTATGCTATGGAAATTATTATTATGAATATTTCTTAAACGGTTGAGTTGTTCGGAAACTAATTTCGTTTTTTTAAGAGCAAATTAAGCTACATTGATTGATGTATGGAATACACTCCATTTAGTTATACTTATATTGACCATTTTTCACAACCTTCAGCCATATGAAATGATCTTCTGGTTTGAAGTAGCGTTTAATATAGGTATACACGGCTAAAGGCTAAAGGCAAGTGCGAAGTCACAAATGGCCCAACATTGGCCCATAGTCGGCAAAAATATTGCTGGAGCTCGGCTGCCATTATCGCGCCAATGACGGAATGATAACTATGGCCTGCAATTGGCAGCCAAGGTTTGGCTGCCATTGTCGGGCCAACACTGGCTACGGTCTAAGGATATGACAAAAATATATTTAAAAAATAAATATTAATTGATTGCGAGAACTTTGAATATAAATATTAAGGGTCCCGTTTAGATTGAATACATATATTACATTTTGAACATTATATTACAAATAAAAATTCTAACGCTACTGGGTATCGAACCTACATCTATATACCTAAATCTATCACCTAGCAGTCAGGCGTGCTAACCACTCCGCCAAACCGACAATTTGAAACTGTGTGAAAAAGGCATCCTCAGAAGCTGCAGTTCTGAAAAGTTAAAGAACGAAATCTTAAGCTCTCTTTTTCTAATTATTTATTATTATGCGACGTTGTGTAAATGTAAAATACACGAAATGTTAACAGGAATATCAATACCATAATTTTTAAATCAATAATTTCAATCGATTACAATTCTTCTTGGCGTAATATTTCATTTTTTCCGTTGTAGCCTGCTTTACAACTTTTTGCAATTACAGGAAATGTAATTTTTCATAAACATTAACAATTTTTAATGACAGAACTTAACGAATTTTATCGTGAACTTTGACAATTTTTCAATAAAGTTTTTGTTATCATAAGTGTAAGTTTTGTTTATTAGGTGTTAAAACTGCGACTTGGCGAAACAAAGTGCCGATTCTGGGTCAAGCATCGGTGGAAAATCGGCAAATATAAATAACCAATATAGGCTGCCAGCACTGGCTCAACATTGGGCCAATTTAAATAAAACATGGTTTGCCGTGGTAGAAGTGACACTTAGCTCAGTAATGTGCCGTCACTGGGCCAGACTTTGGCTGATCCTCGTGAAACATGGTTCCCCGTACTAAAAGAGAGACTTGGCGCAATAAAGTGCCGATACTGGGCCAAGAATCGGTAGAGGATCAGCAAATATAAATAGCCAATATAGGTTGCCAACACTGGCTCAATGCTGGGCCGATTAAAATGCCGATATTGGCCCAATAACTTTAGCCGAACTTTGGCTGCCGAAGTTGGACCAACATTGGACCGTTTATTCAGCTCCGGCAATTCGCACTTGGGTCCTTATTTAAATTATGAGCTTTGAGAATGAAAAGATTACAATCTTCAGTCCATCAAAATTGAGTGCTCATAAAATTCGAGCCTTTGAAAGTAAAAAGCTAGGCAATTTTATGAACAATTTCATGAATTTTATATAATTAATTGTTAAATATAGATAGTTTTAATATATTCTATTCAAAATTTCTCATTTTTTCAACTTACAAACTTTTATGCTTCTCAAATTTATACGTTTTTCAAGTAATAAATTTAAAATATTTTAAGTACATTGAAGAGACCGTACATTTTAAACTTTTCATTCCTTTCGAAGTACCTAAAATTATAAATATGTGAATTTTAATTCTGCTGCCTACGAAATTAAATTCTAATTCAGTTTGCAAATGTTAAAGATCAAAAGTTTCGATATTTAAAAAAGTAGACCTTCAAAATGAAAAACCTTAGAGTTTAAGGTCTCCAGAATGAAATTTGTTTGACAAGAAATTGCAATTTATTTAGAATATTATTTCTTTTTTTTTTCATCCTCTTCAAAATTACATCCAATTTTTTGGTATGTACCAATATCCATCACGTAGTTTGTTTCTGCTGGTGATGATTACACCAGAAGAAAGGTGTTTATAGTCTGAAATATAATACTTATAACAATTTTTATCAAGAACCTTGTATGCGTGCAAATGCTCGACAAAGAAGCAGTCTAACCTTTTTTCAAATAATTTTTAATTCACCATCTATTTATAACGAGATTTGTGTGAATAAGAAAAAATTCTGGACCATGTCTCAAACTTCGACGATCTGCGTGAACACTGGTGTACATTACCTCTCGTTTTCTGCGACTGTCGACGAAGTTCTATAAGCTGAGGTATCTCAGTTTCATAAGTAAGTTTCATAAATAGTTTTCTATTATTTCTTGAAATAATTCCGTGTATAAGTGGCCATTTTGAACATTGCCGCGTTTATTACTTTACTTTGTTTTATATCATCAATTTGAAATCTTGTAAAATTAATCTACAAATTAAAGATGTTATATTTTAATGATATAAAAATGTTGGGTTGTTTTGGTTTTTTTCACCGAAATATAGCATTTTCGGACAGAAATCATTTCAAGACGCCAAATTCTAAACATTTTGAGGTTACAAGATTTAAGAAATTTGTATTATCATCGATAATGGTAATGAACGATAAGAGGAAGGTACTAATCACCTTGCGTGAAAACCGAAATCCACGCCATCGATCTAAAATAAATCCTCAAATTCAGAATTTGGCGTTTTTCTAAAATATAATTTTATCTGTGAAAAAAATCTTTTTCCTCCGCTCCGCTGGGAATCAAACCGCAGGTCTACCGATTGCCGGTCTGTGAAGCGAAGAAGAAAGATCTTTTTTCGCAGATAAAATTCAATTCTTAAATTTAAAAAAAAAATGAAAAATTCTTAATTTAACGCATGATACGAAAAAAAGTCAAGGGAAGAAAACTGTGCTTTTTGAATTCCCTACAAGATTATTATAACATCCTTTTGAATTTTCTTAAAAAATTAAAAATTCTAATTTTTATAGCATACAAAATAATAAAAAATCCAAAAATTACATTTTTCGGCTAAACTATGCAAAATACGGTAAAAGATAAGTAGACCGAAATTTTGCATTTGAAAAAGATCTACAAATTTATTATTCATCACATTTTTACATTCTCATAAGAGAAGGTATAAGTTTTGTGTAAAATTTGAGCCCCCCCCCCCCCACCTACATTTTTTGTCAAAAGGTTCACGTTTTGAAACCCCCTGAATCAGAAAAACAGGTTTTTACAAATATGTCTGTCTGTCTGTATGTCTGCCTGTATGTCTACATGTCTGTCTTTGAGCACAATAACTTTTGAAAAAATTAATCTATTAGATTGGCCTTTGGTACACTCTTTTAGTGTTCTTAACTAAATGTATAGTTCGTTAGCCAGCCATTTTGGATAAAAAGTCAAAAAGTGAGCGCATTTTGAATATTTTTGAGACCACTTTTTTCAAAAGTCAAAAATTTTCTGTACGGATATTTATAGTATTTAAAAAGTTAAGCAATTTATCCTGATGACTTTTTGCATAAAAACAAAAATTACCAGAGTTATAGCATTTAAAAAATATAAAAAAACACACGAAAATGAATCTTTTAGCCAAATAACGGATGATATAAAAAAAGTCAAGAAAAGAGAAAGTTTGATTTTTAAATGCCCTACAGGATTATCATAACAACTTTTTGAATGTTCACGCATTACACATTTACACAGTATTTCAAAGATTCTCTAATATATAATTGCATTTTTAAACAACAAAAAATATATACACCAAACTCTCGCTTTCAGTCACCCCGGTCTCAGCGTTCCTAGAACTACTGGCTCACGCAGTTTCTCAGGGGAGCAGGGCGAGAGCGGTTGCGACATTATATTTATAGATATATATTCCAATTGGAAACAAATCACGCGGCCTTCACTCTTTACGTATCTGTGCCTCGAAATCAGCCCAAGGCCATTTGAGTTTGGTGTATATACATAATGCTGCTCAGTAGGCCGTATAAGTAAAGTGTAAATCATAAAAATAACATTGGAAATGAGCAAATTCAGTTTATGGAAAAATGACAAAAGTTGCAATAAAATGTTTGATAACAATTTTTTTTTAAGAATGCGCATTTTTTTTAAACAGGACGATGAAACTACGCATGTTTTAATACCAATGCAAGTTATGAATTATAGTAATATACATTTATGGAAATTATGTAAAATATCAGGGATAAACTCGAGTGCGAAGCACAAGATACACGATGAGAATGTGTTCGTTAAAACCGAAGGAGCTTTAACAAAAGAGAATTTACAATCACAAAATAACTGTTTCCGATGCTTTCATCTTTAGTTTTAAAAGTATGTGTGCAAAGATCAAGTGCGTAGCGCGATATAAATGTATTATCGAGTGCGAAGCGCGAGGACCAACAAAGAATAAATTTAAGACTTACAATATTGCTAAATTCTCCAAGCTAACAAAGTTTATCTCTTATAAACGTTAAATTTATTTTATTTCTGCATATATCATAACTTAATTAGGTCATAGAGTGTTTCTAAACACACCAATCCATTTACCTAGTCAAAGTGAATAAATTTCATAAGGATTATCTTTCTATATTTGTAATATTTAAAAAATTTGCTCTCACAGTTTTGTTTTCTTAAGTGTAATTAAAGTTGCAAGAAAATTCACATCTAAAACGATTATTGAGTAAAATATAAAATCGAAAAAATGTATTCTTATCTGATCAACTTGTTTTCGAGTTATTATAAAAGTAAGTATTCTTGGTATTGTACATAGTACACACACACACGGACATTTCTTTTAATCTCATTTTTAGCCTCCTGGAGTGAAATGATGTTAAGATATTTTGAGATATCTCAAGGTATATTCGGACTAAAAAATTCAAAAATCGATTAAATGTTGTAAAGTATTTAACATTTTTCGAATTTTTTATCGTACATTCAAAGTACGTGGGGGCGGGGATAAAACGCAGTCTTTCGATGATGATATTTGGATTTATCTTTGTTGGTATTATATCTGAAATCAAATAGAAGTAATTAATTGATGCAGTTGTGATGAGTTATTACCATCTAATATAAAAATTTTTATTATTTTTATGATAATCCAACTTTTCGTGTAGTTTTTTTCATTTTCTAATACGAGGCTGGACCCCGCTCCCATTAAAGTATGTTAGCTAATATTTGAACGGTCCCAGAGAACGTTTTAAACTAAATGCTATTTTTGCTTAATTTTTATATCATAATCTGTTGTGATTCAATTTGAAAGGAAAGAACGAAGGAAAAAATTAGTAAAGCACCTCATCAATGTTTCTTTAAATCCTCTAACAAGCAACGAAACTGAGCTTAAACGTCCATAAAGCTCGTGGAAGATTCATGTGCGCGACGAGTGAATGTGGGTTGTGGTTACTTTGAACGGGTTCACCAGAAGAACGACAAAGAAAGAAAGTAGTAAAGAGAGAAACAAACACTTTACACGTAGCAGGGAGCAGATTACCTGCAAGTCACTGGGGGCCTTAGAAACTTTGTACGTCACTAAAAGTTCTAAAAGTGAACGACCTGGTTCTTGAAGGGGTGGTACAATTTGCCCTCTTCGATGTCTCTTTTAGAAAAGTTTTATTCTTTGCAATTTTCACCTTAGTTCTAACCAAAAAACAAGTCTTACAATATTATGGTTTTTTCAAATCACATAACCACAATGCATAGGTTCAAAGTGCAAAATTAGTCAACGCAGGCGTCGCACATCTAAAACAAAGTCGAATGGAAGCTTCTAATGTGCCCCCTAAGTGTTTACATTTTTCTTGCACCTTCTTCTTTATTCCTTTACACCCCCCCCCCCCACACACACTTACTTGGTGGTGGAAGGGGGACCTATAGTTTAAGGTGGGTTTCGAACCACCAAGAGCAACAGCTTTAAGTACTTAGAGAAAAATCTTTTTCTCTAGAGGTACCGGTCCCACGACTCTCTAGCTAAGCTAGTGTTTCATCGCATTGGCCGCCGAGGCTCTTCCAGAGTGCGAGGCGGGAATCGAACCCGCAAGCCGACGGAGTGGGTCCAAAGCCTACATTTAGCTCCCACGACCATCGTCCCACTTATCTAAAACAAAATGTTTACTAGCCCTTAATTAAGTCCTTCAAATCCCCCCTCCCATAAATTTAATCCATTGCTCCTCTCCTTTCTCTTTTCTTCTTTTCCTCTCATACTCACCCTCATCTCACTCCCCTTTCCTTCCCCTACTAACCCACCCATTACTTCCCCCTTCACCCCCTACTTTCCTTACTTACCCTACTTCACTATCGCTCGCTTCCCAACCATCCTTACTCCCTTCCCCTACTTTCTTTACAGGGAAAAAAGTACGAGGGATGGACGAAAAACCCGACCAAAACCATTATGGTTTGTGTCCAGGGCTATAAATTAACTTTTCCCTGCTTAATTTTTCATTCTCCTTGACGCTCTAAACTTTTCTTTTATTTACAAAACCAACCTAGGACCTAAGAGATCCATAAGGTTACTACAAAAAATAAATTTTTGCTTCTAAATTTATTTTAAACACTGGTAGTGACAAGAGTGATACAGAATTCCATAAGGGTTTGTCTACTAATTACGTAGGACAAACACATAAAGTTGAATTTTCAACTTTAAAAAATAAAATTTTAACAAAAAATCGATAAATTAAATTTTCAGTTAAAAGAATTGATTTTCTTCCAGGAAAAAACAACTAAAACAAAGTATTAATCCAAAGAAATGAATCTATAACAAAAAATAGAATTTTCAAATTCTCAATAAAAAAAATTCACTTTCAACCAAGAAAAAAGAATCTTCAACGATCTAATTTCCAGAACAAATGAAATTGCTCAATTTTCAGTTAGAAAAACTAATTTTTAACTAAAATGATGAACCCTTAAGTAACATCAAAAATTTTAATTAAATAGATTCATTTTTAACCAAAAAGGTTAATTTTGATTTTTCTTCCAGCAAGGACAAATAAAAAAAAACACATAAATAGTTAAATTTTCACTTGAGCAGATAAATTTTCAACTTAAAATAGAATAGTTAAATATTCAGTAAAAAAACTAATTGAGAATAAAAATAGATTTTTCAACTGAAATGATGAATCATCAACAAAAAAATTAATTTTTACAAAGTAGTTCCACTTTCAATACTTAACTACTTAAAAAACAATGCTCAAAAAAATGTAATAGTTGATATTTCAAGTAAAAAATATTTTTACTTTATCAGAACCCAGTTAAATTCAATCAAGAAAGGCCAATTTTTGACAAAATAGATGAATCCTCCACCAAAACAGATTAATTTTTAACCAAATAATAAAATTAACATCAACTTGAGTTTATAAAAAATTCGCTAACTGACAGTTTTCCCCTGACATTCTTTACTTTCTCTGACTAATTTAAATTTCCTTACTTTTCCCGGATTTCTGAAATTCCCTGACCTGTGGCAATTCTGAATTTATATATTGTTTGCCCAGAGCATGACTAAAGCTAGCAAAAACTGACCAGAACCTCATCAGACCCCCTCTAGATTATTTTATGAGTTATTTATTTATCGACGACTAGCTGTCCCTTTGCAAATTATTCTCTAATTTCACACTATCTTTTGACTAGCTAGCGAACTTCTGAGCTCATTCCTGAGCAAAATAGGACAATAATCTCTATTAGTAAAATGAGGCAGACATATTATTTTGAGATTGTCTCATGATTAGAGAGAATTTCGAGGAAGTTGGAGAGAAAATGTCGCAAAGGTTTGCTCTGCCAAGCTTGAAAGGGGTTTTGCTAGAGGGATTAGATGGCGGAAGAAATAACAGGCACCAATGTAGAATAACTCTGGGGGGCGTCACAACTTTGTTCATTACTCTAACAATTAGCGAAGCCCGTATTTCTTGTCATGCTTGGAAGAAACAGTGTCTCAAAGATTTTACGCACAAAAGCAGCAAGTACCAACACTTTCTTTTTCCTTGCCCAACTTACCCACAATACCCACCTTACCCACCTTACACACCTTACCAATCTTTCTAAGATCTCTGATGATACTTCTTTTGAACCTAGTAGCGTCCATTGCATGAACTATTTTGCAGCTTTCTTCAGAAAACAGATGCTCCTCTTCAGAAGACAGATAGTGAGTTTCTTCATGAATAAGGAATAAATCTCGTGCGACTAGCATTTCATTATTCCTCTTGCAATAAGAAAAATTCTTGAAAGAGCTTTTAAAGAAAATATTAATTTTTTTAATACAGTGAAACCCTTGAATAGCACTCCCTTATATAGCCCTTTTGAGAATCGACGACGCGCCACAGGTAGGTGTAACAGAAGCTTCGCGGGGTGCGCGGGGTCTGCGGTTGTCAATAAGGTAAGCGCTCATGCGTGAACAAACAAGAGCTTAGCGGGCTATAATGAGTTCGTTCCTACCCACCGTCAGCCTCAAAACTGGCGCTATAGAAGAGCATTACTGTATATTGAATGAAGCTGGTTGTGCCTAGAATTGCAAGTTGTAAACTAGAAAAAATTAAATAAAAATTTTAATGTCCGCGAATGTTGCAGCGTTCAAATTTTAAAATAAATAATTTTAAAATTTGGAAACATTGATAAAATGTAGGGGAAAGGGTTTAGTTAAAAGACAGGCTTAGTTGTGAGACAGTCGGCTTTTTTTCATGCAATATCAATATGGCCCACCTGACTAATGTCAAACTTCTCCTTTGGCATGAGCCAGTTTTTGTGCTAACACCGAAGTGAAGAGACGCATAATTGTGTCAGCTGCAAAAATCATATGTGAAAAAACATTTATTTATTTTTCTCAAAGTTCCATTTTTTTGAGTAAATAAATTGAAAAAGGTTAGTGGAATGCATTACCATTTAGTGTTTTTCTTATATTTTGTGATGCAATATTACATTACTACTGTCCAACGGAAAAGCCTAGTAAGTGACTATTGCCATAGAGGTTATTTTCGCATGTGTATGCATCGGCAAATGGTCTCTATGGCAAATGTCACTTACTAGGTTTTTCTGTTGCATAGCAGATTATGTCAATAAACAGTTGGAAAAAATTGTTATTGCCATTCTCATAATGGCGTCAAATTTTTGTTGTGAGACACAGTACTACCTTAGTTGTGAGACACTTTGCTTTCCCCAGTATACACAATTGGAAGCATCTACAAATGTCAAATACATCCCCCTCTCTGTTCAAGCATACTATTCTGGCAATATGTAGAGATACGTGTAAGTTTCTACACTAGCAAACATTGCGATAGCGATTTGGATGAAAAAGACTGATGAAGAATGAAAAGTGACATTTAAAAGAATAAATATTTCCTATTGAATGCCTTCAAAACGAATATAAATTATTATTTGCAAATATTAATGGGGGTTCTACTTCATAATTTCTACATTACCTTTACAGTAGTATATAGAACTCCCCATTTAGTTAAACCAGTGAAAAAGTATAGCTCAAAAATAAAACCTGTCTCACAACTAAACCTTCTCCCCGAACTTTGCAACAGTTTTTTACTTGGTCATTTTTTAGACTTTTATTACTCAATAGTTGTGAACGATGCGCTGAAAATCTGACTCTGTGACCGCATCGCACAGGTAGAAGGCCGTCTTGTCACTAAAGTATTGAAAAAACATCTTATAAGCAAAAAAACCGTCTTGCAAACGACGTATTAAGAAAACATCTTATAAACACAGTCTTCCAATCGGTAAATTGAGAAAACAACTCATAACCACAAAAGCTGTCTTGCAAATGACGAATTGAGAAAACACTTTATAAGAACAAAAGCTGTCCAGAAATCGACGCATTGCAAGAACATCTCATAAGCATTAAGGTCGTTTCAAAAGTGTTTTTTGAAAAATACATTTAACTGAAAATGTCGTCAACAATAAAAATATTACTAATATTAACACCCCCAAAAATTAATGCCGCTCACGAAAAGAAGAAAGCATAATACAGAAAATTGAACATCACAAGCCTTAGCGATAAGAAGAGACATAGACTTGAAAATAATTACAGAGATAAAGAGAGGAAGGTGAAACTACTAGTCAAGGAAAATAAAGATAAAATTAAAACAGAAGAAGAGAACAAAACTCAAAAAGATTTTGTAGAAAGTAAGAAACTGTTTAGACTCCCGGTGGCTCAGACGATAGCGCACCAGGCTTCCAAGCAGGAGGAATGGGGTCCGATCCCTGTACCGGTACCAATGGAAATTTTTCTATGTACTTTTACCGGGGCTTCGGTGGTTCGGAACTCACCTTAAACTGTAGGTTCTCTCAGAAAAAGCTGATGCTTTACCAAGGATAAACGGGCTCCGTACGGGGCACCAACCTTGAGGGTCGAAGCTGATTTTGAGAAGACTCGAAAATAAGTCAGCTATCTCCTTGCGCTTGGAGGCTCCGTACGGGGGCAACCACTCAGGATGGTCGCTGGATGCTTTCAAGTAATGAGCATGTACACACATACACTTACATAACACACCATGGCAGTACTTAGAATCTGTGCGTCTAACACTGATGACCTCAGAGGGATCGCTCCCCCCCCCCCCCCCCCCCCCCCCCCCCCCCCCCACCCTAGCCTGCTAGGTTGGCTTGCGGATTGCATAGCTGGCGAGGCTCACTTTGTTTATCAGTGACAAGGAAGGGCGTCCCTTGCTGTGCGATGGGTAGGCCTAGCACCTGAGAGGTATAATCTCAGAATGTTGGTAACAACGGAAAAGCCACCGAGATCCAAAAACACTCGACGCAGATGGTTGGATTCGAAGTACTGCCTTGAGACAAACCAAAGATCAGCTTTCTATACTGAAAGATAAATGCTCAATAAAAAAAGTTTATTTTCCACTATAAAATATGACTTTTCAACAAAATAGTTTAATTTTTAATAGAAAATTAAATTTTAAACAAATAATTTATTTTTAAAATAAAGAAATATAAAACAAAAATAAAATAGTAGACCTTTCAATCAAAAAGAATTAACTTTAAAAATAAATAGTTGGATGTTCTTATTTGGTTCTTCTAATTAAGTTTACATTTTAAAAAAACACAAAAAACAAGAGGAATATGAAGTTTCTTGAAGATAAAGGAAGAAAGAGGATTTTTTCAAAAAGTGTAAAGGGTGAAGTCTGATATTGAATAGCATTTTCATACAATAGTTTACTATAGATTCCATACATAGATTATTCGAGTTCTCTTTTGACTAAAGCAGGAATAAAGTGGATTGTCACTTTTTCTCTAAAAAAGTGACTAAAAAGTGATTTGAGAAAAAAATACTAAAAGTGGCTCAAGGGACAGAATGGCAGCCCTGGGAAATATTGATAACTCTAAGAACAACTTTGTATTCAAAAGGTAACTATAACAGTCTCGAAGCAGATATGGTCTATCAATTGTTGCATTATTTAAATTAAAAATAAAAGTATATAACTTTTTGTATGCTGAATAATTTTTTAGACATTTGGCCGAGGGTGCTTTAGAAACGCCTACCAATTGAGAAACTGCGGGTGACGGAAGTTTATCCAGCAGAGTTTGTATCGTGCACGAAGACCCGTTTAAAGTTTGCGAACAACTTGAACTGGACATTTCTGAAAGTCACCATGTTTCAAGTTGTTTTTGCTATGTGAAATCGACAGGCAAAACCGCAATCTAAGCGGCCAAAGCTGCCTGTAACCGCAGCTTCCAGTCCACGCTGTACTACGAAATGTCTAAATGTAAAGCCATGAAAATACCAAACCACATCACAACGAGCTTCTGTCGTCGAAGCTTAACCTTAATACTATAAAGAGAAAGTATACTCAATAAAAAGTATATTTATTACTTTTATTATTTAACCCTCTTTCACAAAGGCGGAATTTAAATCATTAAAGCTGATTTCCTTATTTGTGGATGATTATGAATCAATCTATTCAAATTATTAAATTGTCCAAATAAGAAAAGTAATAATCCGAAATCTCTCACATTTCTGAAAATTACTGATTTCAAAAAATCATTAGCAATATTTAAACAAAACATAGACATCTGTCGATAAATGTAGGTAAAAATTTGTAGGTGAGCGGTCCACCCCTGATTTTATTCACCAAATAATTAATCACTTTTTAATTTCTAGTTATGGTTCGAAACGATAACTTTTTAAGCCCTGAGAAGGAATATGATGATTTTTTTAATTTAAAGTTTGCCGAACCCTTAGAAAAATTTTGTAAAAGATTGATGTCGCGAGATACAGATTTAGCGTTAATGAAACGTAAATAAATCTTATAAAGTCCATTAAATATTTCAAAATCTTCTAGAAATGCATTAAAGAACACTCATTAACTACTATCTGTCAAAAAATATAGATACCTCGACTTTTGTCCAGATAATAGTGAAAATCTCAGCAGTAAAAAAATTCTAAAAATATGGGACAAAGTATTTGTTTCAGATGAAGGTTTTGCCTATAGTTATATAAACTTTTGGAATTTTCAGTTAATTAACGACAATTTGCTAGCGAGTTAAAGGTGAAAAAGTACGATCATCTTACGTTCTTTTCTGAATCGTCAAATTTGAATGGCTGTTAATCTCTAAAAATAAATGATGAAAAATCTGCAAAAAATATATGGATTTCTTTGATACTTTCTGTACACAATGGTACATTTTGGAGTATGAATATAAATATAAACGTAAGAAAATGATTTTGGAAGCAAATTGCACGTTTTGGCCTGTTGAAAATAGTGCATGTTATATCAATGAGCAAAAAGTTGCACATAAATATTTAAAAAATTATTTTCTTGTTCGGAAAATACCTACTTGTCTGCGCAAAGTGGTCTAAGGGGGCGAAAGAGTGATGCTGCTCGATCAGCGGAGCAACTCCACAACAACGCAGGAGTATATGAAAAAAGCGGGCAGTATCCTCGGCGGTTCATCGTGTCGTTTCCTTCAGTCATTTTTAATGAGTGGTAAAAATGTCGCAGGAAATTCGCTTCAGTTCGCTTTGAGTCACTCAGTGTTTAGGTTATGCGTTGCGTAACCAGGTGTAATAAGGCATTCCGAAAATTTCGAAGTGAAACAAGAGGAAGCGTTTATACTTTGAAGAGACATATAAGTTTTTAAATTACGGACAATCAGGTGCCTCAAAACAGTGTATTTTTCAGAATTTATTTTTTGACCGTGACATTTACAAATATTTAGAAGAAAAATCAGGAAAAATCTGCCCAACTGCGATTTTAGCGGCATTTAATGTAATGCGTTGAATTTTTATCTTTTTAAATTATAATACCATTCACTTTACAATGCGTAATTCGAAAATCTTTTATTACTTAATAAAATGTTTAGAAGTTCTGAAAATACTTCAAAAATAATTTTTAATTGGAACAAATTTAAAACAACTTTAAACGATAACGTGGATGTATATTTTTTGGAATTAAATTTGAATCTTTGAACTCTATAATTGATAAAAGTCAAAAATTCTAAATTTGCAGATTACCTGCAATCCATTTAAACTTGTTGAATCGGCAAGTGTTACTACTGTCCATTTTAAATGTGTAAATTATTGAGTATTCGAGTACAAAGTATTTTAATTAAAAAATTTAAAAACGTCAATTTAAGAATTTAAAAACTCCAGTGTTCTAATTTGAATGCTTCAATTTTTAGTCTGTTTTTTAATAGTTCAAATGAAAAACCGCCTAGCCTTAGAGTTTGCATTTTTTTATTTTATTGGCCGTAAAAAATGTTTGCGAACCGAGAAAGACACGGAAAATGACAGGGGATTTTTTCTTTGATTAAAATTGCCACCCTGATATATGTACGTACAAACTTGAAAATCAGTACTTTTATGAAGTTTGATTTTCAAGCACAAACATTTTCACGTTCATCATAATATTATGAAATCAAAATGGCGACAACGCAACAACAAAAATTTTGTAAGAGGAAACTCTAACAGAAATGATTTACTCGGCCCTGGCTGTTTATGGTTTGGCATGTTCCGAGATTGTACGAAGGAGATAAAGGCACCCCCGAAACGGCTTCTATAGCGGGACTGCAGTGTACGTTTTTCGGTCACACTCACTCCTATTGTGAGAGCTGTTCCGGCGATTATTGAAAAGCCCTTTATATTTTCCGAAAAAGAAAATAAATTTTTTTATTCAAGTGCAAATTTTTACTCCGTAATAATTCAAATACCATTTTTAGAAGCCAAAAATGTGAAATTTTCTTCAATAATTATCTCCGTACATTCTTTAGTTTCGAAGATGAGACCTCACTACTCTTTTGTTAATAACATAATAACCAATTATTACGTACCATTGTGCACAGAAAAGATCAAAGAAATTCACATACTTCTTTCAAATATTTTGTATTTTATTTTTAGGGACTATTAGCCATTCGAGGTTGAGTGTTCTGAAATGATCGCAATTAATTTTTAATTAATCGCTAATTAACTGAAAATTTCTAAATTCGGTATCAGTATAGGCAAAATCTTCATCTACAATATGCACCTTGTCCCATATTTGTAGATTTTTTTTCTGTTGAACTTTTTACTATGATCTGCACAAAAATCGAGGTATCTAAATTTTTTGGATAGATAGTATATTGTGACGGTCTGAATGAAAAGCCACTTTAATTTTGTGCTGACGGAGATTCGTAGACCTGACCAGATAGTTTATTAAATTAAACACAAGTTGCAGCCGTAGCTGTCAGACAAGGAATGACTATGGAGCCGAGGCGCTGCTGAGACGGTCTCACGATGAAAGGTTACACTCTACTGCCCTTATCATACAAAAAGGGAGGGGATGATATCTATCCACTCGTCGCATGCGAAACTGCTCTCTTTTAGAAGAATGCGCTTACAAAGCTAAAACATTTTGACCTATTCTTTCTAGCTTCACACCTCCCCTGTTAGAGTGAATTTCTTCCGAAATTCTTTGTACTTTCATAGCTAACTTTCATCTAAACTTAATAGGTTTATTATCTAACTTACTCTCTAAGTCAATCGTAGAAGCGCTCGCTGGTACGTAGGCCTCAACTTGTGGTATTATTTCGTTGTTTATCTTATTGGTCGTACAACAAAAATTAATGCAGAGGCTAGGAAGACATTTCTGAATTAATTCGTAAACTCCTCATTTATAAAGTGCAAATATTGAGATAAGGATTAACGAAGTGTAGCCTAAGTAAGAAAGAATGTTGGTTACCTGTTCTTTCCAAGAATAAGATCTTCTGATACTCTGTACTTTACTCAAAACATTTTCTACCCCATCTAAAGATTTTCCGGCTGATTTTATTTCCTGGTCATTTAATTGTCCTTCCAAGGGTAGGAACTTATTTCTTACAAGATTTAAATCGGATTCCGAGTTGGAATTGTAACGTTTTTTCGGCATGAAAAATTCTGCGTTTTTAATTTTGTTTTGCTTAATTTTATAATAGTGTATTCGGTATGTATAATGCAGTTATCTAGAGCTTCAATTAAAGTTACCCATGTTACTGAATTTTCATAATTTGAATTTTCGCAGTAAATTTGTATGGTCTGCTCCTTGTTTGGAATCATAATGGCACCCTTCTCGTTATGTAAAATGTAAAATATCGTTTGTTCAATAATGATTACATTTATCTGACATATTTTGTTGTTTATAATTTTAAAGCTGATTTTTATCAGTTGCTTTTCGCAGGATTTAGTTTCTGCTAGGAGATAGCTAGGATTCTTTCTTTTACAAAATTTTGTAATTCCAATTTTCTGACGTAGGGATGTCAAGAGTTTTTTGGACGTTGATCATTACATAATTTTCATTTGGGATTACGGTGATAAAATTATCCCCCTTTCGTAGTGGTATCGGAATTAAGTGATTTATTTTGTAGATTTCTTTTTCTAAAATCGGCATTTCAATTGAGTAAAAACATGTACTATTTCCCTCTATAAGTGTAGTCGGAGGTAAAATGTGGGGATGTAATATTCCGTGTTTACCGTCATTTATTGCATCGATTAATAGCGATATGTCTTCACTTAATTCTGATATAACAACGGTCATGATTGTGATCTGATTAGTCATTACTATGTTTTCGATATTTTCATTAGTCTTATTGGCTAACTTGTAATAATTATCTATAATGTTTTTATTTTTTGAAAACAAGGAATCTACATCATGTGCGGCCGAATTTAAAATAGTCCTAATTACTTTAGTTTCATTTTGCAATGACCTTTCTAACATTTTGTTTTGGGAATACAGTTGATCAAGTTCGTGGTTGATCTAATCTAAATCACTTTCAGAGAGTGTACCGAAAAGTGTCTTGGATATACTTCCAATAAAATTAAAAGCTCCCCTTTTATACCGATTCTTTCCTAATAACTGATTGAGCAAAAATCTTCGAATATTTAATCTTTTAATTCGGGATTTTAAGGTTTCTAGTTCAAATTTTTCGAAACATTGATTACATCGTTCGGAGACGGATCTATATAAGAGACTAAGTTCTTCGTATCTTTTCTCAATGCCGTGTGTGTCGACGGACGAAATGAGTCTCGATGTAGTGTGGTAGATTTTTGCTGTGCCAAGGTCCTCGGCGAATATAGTGGATCCATCGAGTGAAGTGAGGGTCATGTTAGCAGGTGTGATCGAGATCAATGATAGCAGTATCAAAGTGAAATTCATTCTAAAAAGAAACATAAAATGAACCGATGAAGCTATTGGTAGAAGGACTTCAACCTATTAGCGTGTACAGTCTAATGCTGATTATTGTATAAAATTTAATATTTAGAGGAATAGACGCGTTTGCATATGGTGTAAGGTTCGAGCCATTCACTTTCTAATTTTGTTCTTTTGCTATCATTATGCAGTAGTACTGAATCTCCTGGTTCGAAAATAGGATTACTGATGATTATTTTTGTATTTTGCTGCCTTTTTAATCGTTCCTGTATTTTTTGAATTGCAGTCCTTCCCTTTTTCAAATATTCTTCATGTCTCTTTCGCGAAATGTCTAACAATTCTTGATGGGTTAACAACGTAGTTGTTGCTAAGGCTGAAGGTAAATTGGCTTTTCTTCGAAATGTCATTTCAAACGGCATTAAACCTTTGCTCTCATGAACTGCGGTATTAAATTCTAAGCATATTAGATTCAAATTTTGGCCCCATTCCGTCTCGTTATCGGCCATGTATGTTGTTAATAAATCCTTAATTGTTCCATGGGTTCTCTCGAGGGCTCCATTGCTTTGTGGATGGAAAGCAGTTGTTTTGATGTGCTTCATTCTAAAAAGATTTTCAAATTTTTGAACCAATTCCGATACAAAGTTAGCGGCCTGACCAGTTAAGATGTGCTTTGGAGAGGAAAATATTTAAATGTAATGATCTAATAGATCTGTTGATATGCTTTCGCTCGTCGTTTCCCATAGTGCTATAAGAATGATGTATTTCGTGAGCATATCTTGGATGGATAGAATATATTTGTTTTCGCTCGTTGTTTCTGGTAATGGACTAACTATGTCCATCGCGATCTTTTCATTCGGCTGCATCGGCATTTCCGAAATGACTGCTTCAACTTTGGGACGAATTCGGGTTAGTTTTTCACGTTGGCATGCTTGACATTTTTTAACGAATTCGATTACGTCTTTCTCCACACTTTCCCATGATGTATGTTACCGTATTCTCTTGATTGTTTTATTTTCTCCAAAGTGACCAGTGGCCACGTTTCTGTGTGATTCCCTCAACAGGTTTTGTTTCTCTTCTTCACTCAATTTTTCATCGGGTCGTTTGCACAGGAAAAATGTATATTCTGTGAATTTTATCTGTAATAGAAATTTTAAAATATCTCCGATGCGTACACGTTCCGTGATTTTTATCAAGAGATCCTCGATATGAAATTTAAGTATTTTCCAGGTTTTGTTTCGGGTGAAATCTTTAATTTTTATGTAGAGGAGTTTGACCCATTTTCCTTCGTCATAGTCTGGTCGCTGGATTCTTAGCAAAGAGAAAATGTTTTGTTTGCTAATTTTAATCCAATTTTTTCCATTGGCGACAGGTTTTATTTTTAATTTACTAGGCAGGCGGTTCCATTTCCAGTTTGCATAATCGTTTTGAATTTCCTTTTCATCCGTCGGTTCATGATTTCGCAATATTTCAGAAATTGGTTCATTATCTTCGCCTGCTAATGAAGGGTTATCAATCTCGCCAACTTCTTGAGGTTCATCTACTTGGTTGATGTTGGCATTCTCTTCCGATTGTTCTGAGAGATTTTGATATTTAATGGGGTGCATTCTCGAAAGCGCGTCAGCTGCCGTATTTTCCTTCCCTTTTTTATGCACGACCTTGTATGTGTATGCTTCCATCTGAAATCTCCACCTCATTAACCTGGATGAAGAGTCCTTTACGTTAAAAGCCATGTCAAAGCTTGATGGTCCGTTTGTATTATGAATTGACGTCCGTGAAGATATTATCGAAGCCGCTTAACTGCCCACACAATTGCTAATGTTTTCTTTTCGGTAGTGGTGAAATTCAGCTCAAGTTTATTTAGAGTTCTTGAGATGTCACAAATTGGGTGTCCCTGTTGCGATAAAATTGCCCCCAGTCCAACATTACTTGCGTCGGTGGTCAAAGTAAATGTGTCCTTGAAGTGGGGATATCTTAATACCGGTGCAGAGCAAAGAGCATCTTTCAACATTTTGAAACTTGTTTCGCAAGATGGCGTCCAGTTAAAGGGATAATTTTTCTTTGTCAATGCTGTTAAATGTTTAGCTATCGTACTGAATTTTTAAAAATAAATTTTCGGTAATATCCAGCTAGCCCTAAGAAAGACATAACTTCTTTTTGTTTCTCGGGTCTTTTGCAATTTTGGACGGCAGATAATTTATATGGGTTTGGTTTCACTCCGTTTTCCGTGCTCACGTGTCCTAGATATTACAATTCCGGTCGAAGAAACTCACACTTGTCTGGTTGAAGTTTAAGTCCAGTAGCTCGTAAACATTCAAATAAGATAACCAGATGTTCGTTGTGTTCTTCGAGTGTGTTACCAAAGACAACAATGTCGTACAGAAAAGCAAAGCATATTTTTAATAACAGTCCTCTTAATGCTGCGTCCATCATTCTTTGAAATGATGCTGGAGCATTTTTAAGTCCGAAAGGCATGCGTTTATAGTGAAAATGTCCTTCAGGTGTAGAGAATGCAGTATATTTTTTCGAGTTTTCGTCCATGGGAATTTGATGAAATCCTGAGCTCAAATCAAAGGCTGAAAAGAATTTTGCTTTTCCAAAAATTTTTCTGTTTGGAGAAACATTGAGTTTCGGTGTGTCCAGGGATTTTGTAGTGACTGCTAAATGACTGGATTCTCTGCTGCAAAGTTATGCTGTGATTTAAAGGATTGTTTAATGAAGGATATTTTGTTCATTTAATTGGGAGTATAAGGTTTTAAAAGGAGATTTATCGACAGTTGTGCGAATTGGTATTTGGGGCTTAATCGTGTTTTTGGATTGGCGAATTTTACTTCTTTCTGTAAACCAGACTTCGGATTGGATTGCCATTTGTTGTGCTTCTCTAACATCGCTGGGATTTTTGCTGGGAACTCGGTCTGAAAGTTCTTCTCTTAAATTCATGATGTATTTTTCAAGAACTGTTTGCTCTTCATTTTTTATGTAAATTTCTCGTTCATGTGTTAAGGGATTTTTCGACTGAACAGCATACAAAATTTCGTGCATTCTTTGGTTGAATCGTGCATTGAAATTCTGCGTACTTTCCCCAGCTCCTTGAATTAATTGTGAGAGTTTTTTGCGATGAGTTTCTAGTGATCCGGTATTTCCAAAATTAGTTTTAAGAGCTTTGAAAAGATCATCATAACCCTGAATTTATAAGAAACGAATAGATTTTTCCGCTTCTCCATCGATTTTTTCTGCGATGATCCAGTCTAATAAAACACCTGGATTCGAGCACTGTGATTTAATTCTTACTACAAGAGCGATGAAGGATTCCACTCCCATATCGTCTTGCCTGTTGAATTTTTTAATTAATTTGACTGCGTCTCTCGCAGGGATAGTTTCTCTTGTAGGGTTGATTTCAGTGGGAGTTGTTACTCTTTCGTTCGACAACCTTTTTAGAATATTAGAATCAATTGGTTCAGATTCTACATGCAACGCGTCATCGTTACCTGCTCGAGATTCATCATCGTTCCCCATTTCGCTTTCGTCCGAAGCAACCAAATTAAAATTCTTTGCTAAAGAGCGAATTTCTTCTTTACGAGTATTTATCGCGATTTCCATGTTAGACATCCGGTCTGATAATTTTTGTAACATGCCGATCAGATTTGCATTTGTAGCTACTCGGGGGGTATTTTCCGTCTGTGAAGATGGATTTTTCTTAATTCCGTCTGCCATGACTTCTTTCTTCTTATTATTGTGCGTTTAGTAGTGTACCTAATTTTGAGTTTCTTACTTATGTTAACGGATATCGCGTGGTATCCTACAACTTTCGCCAAATATTATGAATAAATCGATAAACGTTTTTTAACGAAAGGTCTAGTCTCGCGTAGTCGACTAGCTTTACGAGGTTTTAGAGAGTCGCTACAGAACACTCCTTTTTCTTAAAAAATATTTTTTTTTCTCTTCTTTTCACTCACTTTCGATTTCCCGTGAACTTGGTTGGGTGACGTCTCGCCTTTTAGTCTAATTTTCTAGACAAGGAATCACTGTGAACCTACTTAGCTCAGCCCAGTACTTGTTTTCCTGACTTTAATAACTTTTAGAAAAAATGTTCTTATTGATACTTTTTTGAGAATGACGTATCAATCAAAAGTATCCTAGCATGGATCGCCAATTTATGTGACGGTCTGAATGAAAAGTCACTTAAATTTAATTTTATCCTGACACAAATTCGTAGAACTGGTCAGATAGTTTGTTAAAAGTAACACAAGTTGCAGCCGTAGCTGTCAGACAAGGAATAAATCTGGAGCCGAGGCCCTGCTGGGACGGTCCCACGATGAAAGCTTACACTCTGCTGCCCTTATCATATAAAAAGGGAGGGGATGATATCTATCTACTCTTTGCCTGTGAAACTGCTCTCTTTTAGAAGAATGCGCTCACAAAGCTAAAACATTTGAACCTATTCTTTCTAGCTTCACAATATTCAGTTTAATAAAGTCAAAACAGATATTAAAATTTTCAATGCTTGCATTTATTGCTTTTAAATAATATACTTGATGAAAATGTTGTGCAGGATATTTTTCTTCAAAAAATGAGGGATATTAAAATGTCCTTGTTGTATATTACAAATCTCTCCTACTGTAATTGGAGCTGCTCGTCCCTCTTATTAATTTCAAAAGTAATCTTGAGTAATAGATATAAAAATTCATTATTCTTATTAAACTATTTTAGTGATTTTTTCTTATTTGACTTTTCTCGAGCTAGTCCTAAAAGATTAATAAATTTTTTTAAATGTCTATAGAATAACTTAAATAACTGAAAAGTACTATACACTCGACTTTTAATTGAAGTACGTATTTGGTTCTGACCTTGACTTGAATTAAAGTTCACCGAAGAGTAAACATCAGGGCCCTGCCGTAAAGTTGCAGAATGTGACGCAGTTACCAGCTAGGCCGTTGGGGTACTGCGCTTTATCGCTATGCTACCGTTTTCTCATGCATGAGTGGAACGCCCGAATCGAAATTGCTGCAGTTTATTTCGGGTGTATTTTAATTGAAAAAATTATCTCAACAAAAACGCAACAACTGTAAAAACCCCGGCAAGTATCTACATGTATTTTAATTTCGTATTTATCTATGTTAAATGGTATACAAAAACTTAAATTGATCATTGAGAAAAATAGAAAAAGACGCACTTGACAGAGCTGTAATATAATAATAATAATTTTTATTATTATCATGGTAGTGCACTTTTTTTATTATTTCAAGGCAAGGTGATAGTCCCGCCAAATGTTCCTTCTCATCTTTTAATACTCGGAAGCAAATTTTAAAGTTGTATTTTAAAACTATTATTTATCAAAAAGATTTAATAACTACAACAAATAATTTAAGAGCTATTCTGATTTTTAAAGCCTGTGAAATTGTATCCTTAACGTTTTTGGACTATTTACTCTGAATTTTCTACCTTTTTTAGATTGAATCTTTTTTATTCACATTAAGAATCTCAATATTTCGGGAGTGAATTTTAATTTTAATTGAAAATGACGATTTTATTTTTTATCGCAATCCGCAGCCGCACCTGTTCCATTTTTTTAGCCAGTGTCGCTTTGAGATTGTCAACAGACATATGTCATACCTATAATCGGATAACTTTTTCTAATCAAATTTGTACGGGCTTCAATCAGCAACACGTCTTCCCGGAAGCGGTGTATCTTGGTCTAATCTCTCTCGGAGATGGTTTTTTGTCTTATCTTTAAGTGGTTTTTATAGCACAAGTGGCGTTAAATTCGCGAAAATATTAACATATATTCCCTATGGAAGTATAAGAAAAAAATTTCTATTTTCATACGATTTCGTTAGTTCCCTAGTATTTCAGAACCATTTTTCGGAAAAAGTATTTTCCTTAAGAAAATTTTAGAATATTCCGTGGCGAAGGATAAGGAATATTCTTCAGAATTTGTACAGATTATCTGCTTTTTCTATATGAACTGCATCACAATGTATACATTTAAATTTATAAACCACAACTTGTTTACCTAGTTCCACATATCTATTTTTGAAATTTTTCAAAAATAAGGTAAAGCTACTGTGTTAAATCTACTATAATATTCAATCTTATTTTTCTTCTGATTTTTACTTTTGTATGTCTATAAATTCCAGAATAATCGACATATATAAATTTTTGTTCAGAAAAAATGTTATTAAATTTAAAAAAAGTTGAATAAACAGCATATTCTATAGGGTCAAGGAATCCTTTTTTAGGAATCTTGGTATGGACTTCAATCAAATCTTATCTTTTTTCTACATCAATTTCAACTCTTTCATATCGAAAATTTAGAAATAAGATTATTAAGTCAAAAGAAAACCAAAATGTGATTCAATGGTATTCTCAGATTCCCAATTAACTTTAAAAAGGGAATATTATTTTTCATTGATGTTTTTAAAAGCGTTATGGATTCTTTGATGATCTTAATAAGTAATTCTTGTCATTTTCTAGTAGACAAACCCATTGTCGAAATTAATAATCGTAAAAAGATAGTCTATTTTACGGACCTTCACGATGCCATGCATAAGGAGAAATTTGTATTAATTGTCTAAATATCATTTCTTTTAATATTTTTATTCAAACATTTTTTAATCCTGGTCTTCTTCAAAATTTCAATAGTATCCTTTTGAAGCCTTCTTGTATGATCATTTAAAACAACTGGAAAACTCTATTCATGATTCAAGATATGCAGCATTTTTTAATGATAAACTTTTGTAAAAAACACATTTACTATAATGCTCCCTTTATCATTCTTTGTTACCGGTAATTCTGAATTATTTGTAAAAAAAATTTTCAAAGAATACTTAATTAAACCCATTCTCTGATATTTGTTTATGTCTTATTTCTGCAAATTTTCTGCTAAGCTCATTTCCCAATCTCAAAACGTTAATCCAAATTGTACCAAACAAATACTCTGTCTGAATAAGGGTTCATTATTCATAACATTTTTCAATTAAAGTCATTTAATTTCGAGGTGTATGCAAAATCAAAATAAAATTTACGACGTAATTAGCAGTTATGTTTGTTAAATACAAAATTTCATCAATAATAAACAGGAAGGTGAAAAATATCCAATCAGATGAATCCCGATAGCCTCCCTAATTGTATAAATGCATTTCAATTAACGAAGCTGAGTATCCTGTGGGTATTATTGAATGAGAGCTATATGTATCAAATTATACAATCAATCGCATTAGCCGAAACCAATGCTGTGGCCTTTTATAATATCACATGCCAGAAATAAAAATAAAGAGGATCGTGGAAAGTTGATTAAGCTTCGAATTTTGATTTTCCTAATAACCATATTGGTGTAAAAGGAATTAGCATGCATAATTTTTTTCAACAAAACTTTTCAATGCAATAATAGTTAATCATACATTCGAACTTATAGTGAGATACTATAACGAAACGACTAAAGAAATGTTTTAAAATGTTCAATAACCAATGTTTTAATCTTAAATTATTCCTTTTATCATGGTCTTTAATTTTTAATAAGAAGATTGTGAATTTTTTATTGCGAAAGTGTTTGATTACTTTTACATTTTAATTTAAAAAATTATTCGATTATAAGGCTTTTAAGGGCATGTGACACAGCTAAATACCTATATTACCGACGACAGTTTCTCAGTTCACTGAATGTTTTTTTGAACCTTAGAACTTTTTTTGTAAATAAAATATCGAGCTGAAACTTTGGGAAATATATTAGAGTACAATAGGGTACGTTTAGGTACTGCATTTTGGTAGGAACTTCACTGAAAATTATTTCATCTTTTTTCTGAACCTCAACATTTTTTGAACGTTCGAACTGTTTTTATATATAAAATATCGGTCTTAAACTTTGAGAAATGCAAGAGCCGAAAGAAAACTACGTTTAAGTACAAAGCTTAATAATAAAAGATGTAAAAAAATATATTTCAAC
>NC_046663.1:97125879-97128342 GCF_010883055.1 Belonocnema kinseyi | reverse complement strand
TTGTGTGTGTGTGTCGCGCGCCGAAGAAAGGGGGCTTACTCGAAAAAGTGAGATTTTTCAGGGCGAGCGGTTGAAGTCGAGCCGATAGACCGGAGTTTAGGAGAGAGGGAGACTCACGAAATCTTCCCTCTACACTTACCACTGTATCTCACGGAAGGATATAGGTCGTACTCACGGACGGAGTATAGATGAGACGCGTAAATGAAATGGTGAGTGCTTCGTCCAGAATTTTCGTCAGTGGCAAAGCAGTCAAATTGAGTGTACCAGGGTATTTGCTGGAAAATGACTATTTCTAAATATAAGTGCTTCGCAAGTGAAAAGTGAAAGCTGTAAAGTGTATTGTGGTGGGTGAAGGTGAGTGGCTCGCGCCCTCATCGGCAGACAACATGTCTGAACAGAAGAAAACTATCCCGGAGCGAAAAACACAAAAAAGATCTCTCCCAGGACCCAGCATGAAACCAACGCCCAGTAAGAAGCCAGCGTCAAGTGACACCAGATATAACGTGCAAACAACGAATAAATACAGCTCGCTATCGGAGTCTGAAGATGACGACGAGAAAATGGAAGGAGACGCAGATGAATCTACGAAGGAAAACGACTTACCAAGTGAAAGAACCAAAAATAAGATCCCGCCAATCATCATAAGTGGAGAGGAGAACGTCAAAAGCCTGAGAGCTAAGGTCTATGATCACATAAAAGCTTCCTCCAAAAGCTCACAACTAAAATGCTCAAAATACGCGCTAACCATATATAGCTCCACAGAACAGGACTACAAATTTAACATGAACTTTCTTAAAAAAGTAAACATCCCATTTCACACCTATAACGATCAGCAGCAGAAATTGAACAAATTTGTCATTAAAGGACTGCACAGGATGAAAGAAGAAGATATCACCGAGGAACTGAATCAACTAGGCTTCTTCCCTCTCAGAGTAGTGACCATGAAGATAAGGAAGGATCGTGCTCAGGGCTATCCACCAGTTATGGTAGTGTGTAGCAAAGTAACTACGTTCAAGGATATACTCCAAATCAAACCGGTAGGGTCAGTCAGGATAAAATGGGAAAAATATTCCAACACAAGAAAAGTCACACAGTGCTATCAGTGTCAGCAATTCGGACACGGCACCGCTAGTTGCCACAACATTCCAAAATGTGTCAAATGCGCCGAAAGTCACCAAACCAAGGACTGTAATAAAACTAAGGAGCATAAACCCAAATGCATAAACTGCAATGAAGAGCATCCCGCTAACTATTCAGGCTGCTTGGCCTACAGAAACCATTTAAAAAGGATAGAGGAACGCAGGCAATTGGCCAAATTTGCATCAAAAAGCAGTCGTGATCAGCCACATCCAGCACCTCCGCAGATGACCAGCAGGAACTTCCCGCAGATCAACAGCAGGCTCAAGCCTGCGAATGCAGAACCAGTAGCAGCAAAGAATCCCCTTAATTCTTGGAAGCCGGCAGAAAAATCATCACAAGTAGATCCGCTAAGCAGCATCCTTGGAGAAGAAGCCAGAATGTTCATCGAATTCAACGAGTTATGTAAGTCTTTACACGAAATGATAGATCTTAAAAAAATGATACAGCAAGTTAGGGACCTTACAAATAGATTTATGAACGCTAAAAGTAAGAAAGATGAAGCAGGCATTATATATGAATTTTTCATTGAAGATTTCAAAAAATAAATCAGTTAATACAACCACTGCGAAAAAGCTTTTAATAGTACATTGGAATGCAAATGGCTGATTTCAAAAATCCCGTTCCATGCACAAGGCTATACATGTTATAGAAAAGACAGGGATAATGGGAACAGAGGGGGCGGGGTAGCTATACTCGTAAGAAATTCGATTGAAGCTTCAGAAATTGAAATTAAAACAGAAAAAGTAGAGTCAATAGGTGTTAAATTAAAAAACAACTTAGTAATAGCCTCTGTTTATGCACCACATCAGAATATTATTAAAAATGATATAGATAATATATTTCGAACTTCCAAATCAGTGATTGCATTTGGAGACTTCAATGCAAAACACGAATCTTGGCATTGTAAAATTAATAATAAGAATGGAAACACAATATTCAAATATTCTAATGACAAGTCCCTGGTAATAATTGCTCCAGACAGTCCCACGCTTTACCCTTATCGAAGTACGGCAGTTCCCAGCACAGTAGACTTTGCAATAATTAAAAACTTAAATACACACACTTACATTGACACAATTGACGATCTGTACTCAGACCACCACCCTGTTATACTGACTTTATACACTACTAATTGTAATAAACATGAGCATCAGAAGAAATTCCTAAATTATAAAAAAGCTGACTGGAGTCTATTCAGAGACCAGTTAAACAAAAGTATTGAAATAAACTCCAAACCTGAAACATGCGAAGACATAGAATATAGCGTAAAAAGTCTCACAAAGGCAATCACTGAATCCATAGAAATATCAATACCCAAAACAA
>NC_046663.1:97123879-97125779 GCF_010883055.1 Belonocnema kinseyi | reverse complement strand
CATCCCTTTTTATAAAAAATTCACCTTTTATTTCACAATAAATCTGTTCCGGTGAAAATTGAACTTTTTTTTTAAACTTAACTGTTTTGTAAAAAATTATTTTTTGCCTAAGTTTCGACAATGCTCTACACAATTAAACTAGTTGGTTAAAAATGTGTGTATTTTGCTGAAAATATGTCTTTTTATATAAAAATCCATTTTTCTGGTTAAAATATAATTTTTTCAGCTGAAAATTTAACTATTCTTTTGGCAACTCAACTCATTGATTGAAAATTAACTTTTCTGTTGAAAATTCAACGGTTCTGTAGAAAATTTAACTATTTGGTTAAAATGTATGTATTTTGTTAAATATTCGTCGTTTTTATAGAAAATTAATTTGTTGTATTCAATATGCACCCGTTTAGTTAAAAATTAATCTATTTTACTTGAGGGTTCAAGTATTATATTAAAAAATTAGTTTTTGTTTGTTCATCAACGGGTTTTTTTTAATTAAAACTTTTATTATGAAACATAACTATTACATGGTTCCTTAAAAATTAATCTTTTTAAGCTGAAAATTAAACTCCTTGGTTGAATTTTGAACCAATTTCTGAAAAGTTCTTTTTTTGTGAAAGATTCGTAATTTTAGTTATAAATTTGTATTTTTCAATCCAAAAGTCATTTCTTAAACTGAAAATTCAAATGGTTTGTAGAGAATTTTTTTTTATTCAAAAATGATTCTCCTGGCTGAAACATTGTTCAAACTGTTGAGTTAAATATGTATGGGATTTTTTTCAAAATTCGTCTTTTCTGGTAGAAAATTAATTTTTTCGGTTGAAAATTTGACTAACAAAGGGTGGTATAAAGTAACAAATTAAAGGGAAAAAATCATACGTAATTTATGCACGGCCCTCAATCAGCCAGTGATACAATTTTCCGTTATGTTGCAATTTGTTGAATTAGCGCACATATTATTTTAGCCAATTAACGAAGGAGTTAAAAAATATAGTGGCTAAGCAAACAATCGTAAAAAATAGCATATTTCGTTTAATTTTGTACATTGTGGTGAGTCCGATGCCGATCAGGGCCAAAGCCCCACGAGGCAGAATTATAAATGCTAGACAAAAAGCTATATGAATACAATTGATGAACGGAAGGAATCAGTGAAATGGAAAATATAATATTTCAGAATATTTGTGAAGATTTAGAAATACTTCGGAATATGTGGGAATGCGTTGGAATATGAATATAAAGATTATCAAGAATATTTCGTAATACCAGCAATATCTAGAAATATTGCATGAATATATGTGAATATTAATTCTTCTACCAGGAATATCGCAGTGGCCGACCCCCTCTTGCACTACTGATTTCCTTACTTACTTTATACAAGTGTAGGCAATACAAATTTCTAAATGAGTTTTAAAATTTAAATAGAAGAATTAGAATAATTCATTATTCTATAGAAATCTTTAGAAAAATATTATTTCAATTTAAGGGCGTGTGACACAGCTAAATACCTATATTACCGACTTCACTTTTTCCGTTCACTGAATGTTTTTTTGAACCTAAGAACTTTTTTTGTAAATAAAATATCGAGCTGAAACTTTGGGAAATGTATTAGAGTACAATAAAGTACGTTTAGGTACTGCATTTTGGTAGGAACTTCACTGAAAATTATTTCATCTTTTTTCTGAACCTCAACATTTTTTGAACGTTCGAACTTTTTTTATACATAAAATATCGGTCTCGAACTTTGAGAAATGCAAGAGCCGAAAGAAAACTACGTTTAACTACAAAGCTTAATAATAAAAGATGCAAAAAAAATTTCAACAATCAATTCCAACGGCATCAGCCGGTAACGTTGTACACGAAAATGCGAACTCTCTAGAGCCTCGTCTAGTGGCCGCCAGGTTTCGTA
>NC_046663.1:97106982-97123779 GCF_010883055.1 Belonocnema kinseyi | reverse complement strand
TCTGGCACGAGGGGCTAATATATAAACTAAGTGAGATGAAAATACCGCTCTATTTAATAAAAATAATACAGAACTATCTTAGAAATAGATCTTTTGGAGTAGCAATAAAAAACAGTATCACGAAGAGACAAAGAATATCTGCACGTGTACCTCAAGGATCTATCCTGGGACCAATTCTATTCATATATTACTTAAATGATATTACCAAGCTAGATTCAAGTCAAATAGCACTGTTCGCAGACGATACAGCGGTATTCTCATCCTCTTGGAAAATAGAAACTGCAGTTAATAAAGTTCAAAAGCATCTCGACATGTTGTTGAGATACTATCATAGATGGAAAATTAAAATTAATGCCACAAAGACTGAATTTGTGATATTCACTAAGAAAAACACGAGTACAACGAATTTACCTACTATTAGAATAGAAAATGCAACAATTGAACCAAAACATGTTCTCAAATACCTAGGCGTATTCTTAGATAATAAAATGACACACTCGCATCAAATTAAAAGTATTATAATTAAAGCTAGGAAAATGGTAGGACTCCTTTACAGACTGATAAATAGAGGAAGTAAATTATCTACAAAGAATAAAGTCATTATTTATAAAGCATTCATTAAGCCGATAATACTTTATGCGGCTCCTATCTGGAGTAGCTCCTGTAAATCAAATCTTCAAAATAATAACAGTATTAGAAAATAAGTTGCTAAGAATGATCTCAAATGCGAGCCCGAGAGAGAGAGTAATTTAAGAATTAGGAAAAGAATCAATGTCATCGAAATTCGTAAAGATATCTATGCTTATACAAAAAGATTTTATGAAAATAAAATAAATGATATTGAAGCCCTTGAAGATTTCAGAGTCTACACAAAAGAAAATGCACCGTTTAAACTTAAATGTAAACTTCCATACCACCTTCTGATACAATGAACACCGTGTATATATGTACATAACTTAGTTATAAGCGTTATAAGTCTATTTCTTTTTTGTTGAGATACTTGTAAGAGGAGTATAAATTTATGGGTTTTTGCTCAACCTTATTTTCCCGATAATAAAATATATCTAGCGTCTGATTTGACAAATCACCGAAAATGTACCAAATAAAACAAAGGATAAATGTAAGCTGGTAAATTCCATATGGGAATAGGTACAGCACTAAGAATAAGAATTACTTATGTACAACTATTGTATCACATTTAATTTGAATAAATAAAAGGTTTTAAAAAGAAAAAAAAGAATGGTGAGTGCGATATTGTTCAAAAAAGGGTGAGTGAGATATTGTTCAAAAAAGTGAAGGTCAATCCTAAAGTAAATTTCAACGAGGAATTCAATGTTGACCTTCATTTTGACCTTGAAGTTGACCTTCATGGCTTTTTGAAGGTCAACTTTGTTTTTTTAAATGGAAACCCCCTTTTTTACATCTGCAATCGATAGAGCGGAAAATTCTACGTCCACGTACATACCCAAGTCATAGGTCAATTGTAACATTCAAGGTCAGTTAGAGGTTATTTGCAATTAACAAAGTTTTCCAAGAGATCAGTGTAATTTCTGAAGTAAATTTCAACGAGAAATTCATTGGTGAGCTCTGTATTAATCTTGGTTACAGCCTTTTGAATATTGTAAAATCATAAGGAAATTTTTCATTAAAAGTCCCAGGTGTTCTGGTGAGAGTTCTGTTCCTCCGCGAAGAGTTATACATACAGTCCTATACCGTTTTTCGATAGCTAAGTCAATACCTAAGGCGATACCATGAGTCCTATACCGTTTTTCCATACGAATATTACGAATCGAAACTAAATTTACGTATTACGAGTACATACTTACTATCTTTTGCTAAAAGATTAGTATGGCGCAAGCTAAACTTTCGGAACGAGAGAGGGTATCTGTATTAATGATGCGTGGTTGGGCAGATCGAGTTCGATCTTATGATCAGGTTCCTTTGCAGATGGACATACCCCAAGCATTTGTTGAAAACCCACATCTTAGTTTACGTCGAGCTAGTGATGAGCGTGAAGTTGCTCCTGAGACAGTGCGAAATATTTTTAAAAACTTTAATTTCCATCCTTACAAAGTTCATCTGGTACAAGAGCTCAATGAAGACGATCCTGACCGTCGGGTTGAATGTTGTGAAATTATGATGGACGGAATTGATAGAGATCCTCTTTTCTTGTAAAATACAGTATTTTCATATGAATCTACTTTCACTTTAAAAGGTGAAGTTAACAGCCAGAATTGTAGGTATTGGTCCAACACAAATCCTGATTGGATGTTGGAGAGTAACACACAACATCCACAAAGGATTAATGTTTGGGCCGGTATCTTGAATGATACATTGATAGGCCCTTTCTTCATCGATGGTAATCTCAATGCCCGTGCATATAAAGAGCTTCTCAGAAACCAAATTGTACCAAGAATAAGGGAGATTATAGGCGATAATTTTCAAAATATTTGGTTCCAGCAGGACGGAGCAGCAGCTCATTACGGTCTGGAGGTTCGAGCATATTTAGATACTCAGTTCCCTCAAAGGTGGATTGGAAGAAGGGGTGAAATCGAGTGGCCTGCTAGATCTCCTAATCTCCCGATCTGACGCCTCTCAACTATTTTCTTTTGGGTTATTTAAAGAGCAAAGTATACTCAACGTAACCGCAAATCTTAGACGAATGACAGAATCGGATTCTGCCACAGGCTACTTTGATTGATAGGAGGATGATTCGTAATGATGTAACTCATTTTTACAATCGCACAGTTTTTTATCAAGAAGCTCAAGGTTTTCAATTCGAACATCTTCACTGAAGGGTGAGAGGCAAGGGGACTCACGCTAATCAAACACACCAAAGGGAACATAATTTACTACGTCCACGTCGTTGTTCCTGGGTAATGCTAAACGTAATCGTAAACTGCTGGGAAAAAACCTTGAGAAAACCTTGAAGATCATCACCACGATCAATACATAGCTATTTAATGAATTTCTCGTTGAAATTTACTTCGGGAATTACACTGAACTCTTGGAAAACCTTGTTAATTTCAAATAACCTCTAACTGACCTTTAACGTTACAATTGACCTATGACTTTAGTAAGTACCTGAGCGTAGAATTTTCCGCTCTATCGATTGCAGATGTAAAAAAGGGGCTTTTCATTTTAAAAAACAAAGTTCACCTTCAAAAAGCCATGATGGTCAACTTTAAGGTCAAAATGAAGGTCACCATTGAATTCTTCGTTGAAATTTACTTCAGGAATGACCTTCACTTTTGAAAAATATTTTACCTGAGGAAGTATCCAACCGTCCCGGGACTTTTTAGACACCCTGTATACATATGTGACATGCGCCGAAAAAAGGGGGCTTACTCTAAAAAAATCAACATTAAGGTTTTTACACATTTCGACAGTTTTTGAGTTGCTCGTTTTAATTAAACCCTCGATGGTGAAACAAGAAGCCTTGAACAAGTTCATACTTCCAAGTAGACATTTAGGAAAATAATTAATTATTAAGGCTTCAAGTTAATTAAATAAACTTATATTTCCTGCCTGGTTTGAAAATATTCTATTTTTATTACAAAATTAAATTTATTACTAACTTTCATTTGTAACAAAGAGGTTACGAAAAATAACCCGAAATTCAGTTTTTTGATTGATACAGGACAGTAATTTATAGAGGCTAGTGTAGAGTATTGGTAGTCAATGCTTTCTGGCTTTTCAAGTTTGTAATTAAACGCTGACTTGTAGAGACAAAGCTTGATATGAGTCGAAAGCCCGAACGTCAAAGCCACTCCAGCGAACATAAAGACGACACATCTCCTACCTTACGGTGATGTATTTCAGTTCAATAACTGTTCTTGTCAATAAATATGCTTTTCAGGATAACATTTAATAAGCATAGTAAAGCTTGAAAAACTTACTATAATAAAAGGTTACAATGTTCATCAAAAATAAAGATAACATAAGCAAAGGAGTTTAACTTTCAACAAAATAGTTACATTTTTCACCAAAAAGATGAATTTTCAAACAAGATTTATTTTCTACAACAAAAAAATTTCTAACAACATACATGAATTTTAGGCCAAACAGTTGAATTTTTAACTAAAAAGATCAATTTTTAGCTAAAATAATGGAGTCTTCAGCTACAATAGTTAAATTTTCAGTTTAAAAAAAATTAATTTTCAAATAAAAAAAAAACTAGTTTTCAACCAAATAGTTAAATTTCCAACGAAAAAGTTTAAATTTCGAATAAAATAATGATTTATCAACTAAAAAATTAATTTGTAACAACTGAGTTAAACTTTCAACCATGTAGTTAAATTGTAGTTAAATTGTAGTTAAAGGATGAATTTTCTACCAAAAGAAATACATTTTCAACCAAAAATTCTTATTATTGATATTTCAACCAAAAAAACTAGTATTTTGAATCAAAAACATTTAACTCCAAAAAAACACGTTTTTTCAACAAAATAATTGCATGCCTAACTAAAACATATCATATTAATAACACCGGCCTACAAAATTTTAAAAGAAGGAAATGCGTAGGAAAATGTGGGGAGTGTGTTCTTCAATCTAAGTACAAGTTTCCTCTACGAAGCACAGGACATGATCTACTCGTAATTTAAAAAAAATTCATTAAAAAATCTTTCATTAAAAAATAAATTCTGAGAGCCATATTTTTCAAACTGTAAGAGATCAAACATTGTTTTTTTAGTTTTATGGGAAATTCTACACACTTAAATCCTTATTTAAACTACTTTAGACGGAGGATGCTCTGCAAAGTACGAATCTCCAACTGACTGGTTAAAACTCACTGTATGAACCTGTTTAAAATTACGTTAATAGGTTCAAGTTGTCCAAAGGTATTAAAAGTTTAAAGCCTTTTTTAGATGCAAAATCACAAAATTTACTTCAAAGAAGCTTTACTTTGAAGTTATTTGCATGAAAATATACATAATAACAGCTAAAGAAAAATAAAAAATCAAATTTCTTAACAAATTTCTCTGGGGTTTTTTTCCTTTTTGGCCTCAAAATGATCGCAAGATATCCAGGATATAAAATTAAAAAACAAGAGGTGAGAGCTCTTTTGGGTTGAAGTCGCTCGACTGTTTGCTTTGCTGATGAAGGCGCTTGTCAAATTTACGTGCGTGAGTAGCTAGCCATAGCCATTAAATCGAGTGCGGTGTTGCTACGCTCATTGCTTAAGGGGATTTATCAGAATTGTAACAAATAATGTAAGATTTTTTCCGCAATTTAAAATATTTTTTCTGATTTCTTGCATACGTCATCTAAATATTGGTACCTCAGCGGCCACGAAGCCGGTTTTTGGATACAATGTTTATATTTTCTTTAATAATAAAATTGGAGAGAACAATAGAGAAAAATTGCAGTGACACTGAGCACAGCTCACGAGGAAGAATCCCTGGAGCGCAGTGAATTGCTCGTCAATCATAATCCTTTCATTCGTATGAGATACAGACCAGTTAAAAAAATGAAATGAGGAAGTTATGGTTTGATTCATTTTTAATTATCAGAATTAGTTTTTTAGCATAATTTGAAGAAATTCAGAAAAATATGCATGAAAATCGGTTAATATTTGCAATAATTATGGAAACATTAAACTATATACAAAAGTGTACCTTTGCCGAAAACTTAACTTCGAATAAATTCGATGTTTCGAAAAAATTAAAACAGTTTCAAGCAAGATGAATTTTTAACGAATATGATACATCTTTAACGAAATAAATTACATTTTTTACAAACCAGTTCTAATCTACAGCAAGTGGCTGAATTTGCAACCTATAAAAATAATTTTGCACCGAATAAATAATATAGAATAATAGCTCGGTCTTTGTATATTGCTTACACTTGTGCATAGATTTTTTAAAACTTAAAGTCAAAATATCGACAACAGTAATTTAGTGATAGTGACTTTTTTATGTTAAAGCTCCTTCGGCTTTAACGAATACATTCTCATCGCGTATCTCGTACTTCGCACTCAAGTTTGTATCTCTACTTGTATATCATTTCCATAAATGTATATTATTACAATTCATAATATACATTGATATTAAAACAGACGTAGTTTCATTGTCTCTTTTTAAAAAAAATGCGCATTCTTTAAAAAAGTTTGTTATTAAACATTTTACTGCAACATCTGCCGGTTTTCCAAAAACTGAATTTACTCATTTCCAATTTTATTTTTACGATTTAAACGTAGCACATACGGTCGAAACACCATCCTTATCTTTTTTCAACTTCTAAATTAAATCCCTACCTCAGGGATCAACAAAACTTCGATTAACGAGGGTTTGGGGGTGGGAGTCGGTTAGTTTAAACCAAGAGTCATAGCTGGTTAGTGTTTTATGTTGAGATTTTCCAACAACCTTCAGCAGCGTTGTCTTAGATGGGATTTCATATGATCTCATTCTCACTTTCCCGGTCCACAGTGGGTAAAACATTCCATTTTTGGTTCAAAAAAACGTACGGCCCACAAATATTAAGCAATTTTAACAAAAAAAATTTGAAAAAAGCTGTTAAGATTCCTAAGAGAGTGGTCGAGCATGATTTTTCAATTAGGTTTTCAATTTTTTATAAATAAAAAACAAATATGACGAAAAAATGGCCATTCTATCTATTTGACGTCCACAGTGCTTGCTAATAAAAGGGAAAGTGTTGAAATGCCAGTCTTTTCGGATGGGAAGTTAATAAGAGTTTCAGCAACATTCATAATAAGTTGATAAATTTTATTATTTCTTTAAAAAAATTAGATAAACAAATGCATTAATCAGGCATTTGTTTACAGAAAAATTCGTTTCTTTCTATGTCAACAGTTTTAATTAGGATGTCAAAAAAATAAATTTTCCATCTACAGATGCTCGAACAATGCATTTGTTTATTAAATTTGTTTTTAAAAATATATATCAGGCTGGAAAACTCTTCCCAATGTGTGGCAAGCCTTTCAGTCCGAAACCAAAAACTCCTTTATTTTAATAATCTTGTAGGGCATTGGAAAAGAAACATTTTTCTTATTTTGACTTTTTTTAATATCAAGCGTTATTTGACTTAGAATGTTGATTTTGGTGTGTTTTTTGAAATTTTGTAAATGCTATAACTGTGGTAAATTTTGGTTTTATAAAAAAAGTCATTAAGATAAGTTGTTCGTTTGATTGAATGCTATAAACATACATACAATTTTTGAATTAAAAAAAAAGTGGTCTCAAAAATTTTCAAAATACGCTCACTTTTTGAATTTCCACCCAAAATGGCTGGCTAACGAACTTGACCTTTATTTTAGGACACTAAAATAGTATAACAAAGGCCAATTCAATCTGCTAATTCTTTCGAAAGCTTTCGTGTTGACAAACTAAAAATCTACAGAAACACGCACACACACATGCACACACAGAAAGACAGACACATTCGTAAAAACCTGTTTTTCGGGTTCAGGGGGTCTCAAAACATGGACATTTGTAATAAAATATTTCTATTGAAACAAAATTAAAAGATAAAATATTTCCATCAAAAGAGATTCTCCATAAAATAGATAAATTACCAACCAAAAACATAAATTGATCATGATCAATCTGTGGCAAACTTCAACGTCGTCGATGAAGAGTGCCTCGAGAATCCACATACGGCTACACAGAGTGTCACTGCAATTTTTCTCTATTGTTCTCTCCAATTTTATTATAAGACAAAATATAAATGTTTTATTTAAGAACCGACTTCGTGACCGCCGAGGTACCAATATTTAGATGACGTATGCAAGAAATTTGACAAAAATATTCGAAATTGTGGCAAAAATCTTATATTATTTGTTACTATTCTAATAAATCCCCTTAACTATTGTGTGATGTATAGGGCAAGTGGATCTAAAACGGCCAGTTCAGAATTGAAAAGAAGATTACTTTCGAATATTAAATATTAGGTAATAAGAAATTATATTACAGGTAATAATTTTATATATTCTAAACACTGAAAACGTTAAGAGTCATAAATAAAACATTTAAATAAGTAAACAATATCGAGAAAAATGGCCAGGTTTTTGGCCGTCTGAACCATACGTGTAGTTAAAATGGTCACCTAAATTAAATAATTATAATCTGTCTTATTTTCTAATAAACTTTGATAGTAAAATTGATAAATCATTTCTAACATTATTTTATGTATGAGGATAGCTCTTTTGTATCATAAATATAATACAGGGGCGTTGGAGCCATGTGGGCTGGGTAGGCTTGAGCCACCCATAAAATAACTAAATCTAATAATGAAATAAACCTAGTATCTATCTTAAATTTCTATTTTTGAACATATTTTCGGTGAGCCCACCCATGAAAGAAATTGTTCCGATGCCCCTGATATACTATAATAACAACATTTTATCAATTGAAAGCTTCACCTTCTTCTTAGTGCGCAATATTAATATCAATGCTAATAAGCGTCACAGATATAGATATTTATCAAGGGTTTTATATTAAATAAGTTTATATAAAATAAGTGAAAGTACACGAAATTGTACTTCTTCGCGTAAGTTTACACTTTGCACGACAGCTGACTGATTTTATCGTAAAGGGGCTTCTCTCTACGATTATATTTTTCACCATCGTCTCGCTTGATCGTTTCGTCGTATCGCTTGATCGTCTCGTCGCAACACGCTGTATGGTGGCACACAGGAGTTGGACGTTCTAACCACACAACCCACTGGTCATTTTAGACAATTCGCAATACTTTTATATTTTGTTTCTTTGTAATTGACATATTTATTATTTGACATTTGTTAAATACTAATATAACAGCTTAGCCCGTGAACTATAAATTATCATAAACAACAATAAAAATAATACGCGGAGATCTACATAATATTATGCCTAAAGCCCAAGAAAATATATTAACACAATTAATTCTACAAGTATTATCGTGTTCTATTATTTGACTTCGAATATTTGGTGCTTGAAAATATCTCTCCAAAATGTGAATTCAATTAATTAATATGTCTGTACCAAACAACGACATTAATCTAGCTTTCCAAATGTATTATTAAAAATTGGTCATATTATCGCATATTATTGAACTATCCTTAATTGAAAATCCGACGTTTTAAACTGCTTATGAATCAAAAAGAGCGGACCTATTTCAAATTATATAACATTATTATTGATTTCAAATAGGTTCGGATCTCCACGTTTACCTGAACTGAAAAATTAAAGAACTCTCCGGGTTTCTTCTGTGATGGCATTCAATCTAAACTCTAAATTTTTAACATATATCGTCAGATCTTCTAAGCAAATAACGACAAATGACTGCCTCATTAATATTGCAAATCTGACATAAATTTGGTGTGGTGATATACAGTGAATTCAGTTGCAAATTACCGGACACCTCGAGCGAGTTGTATTGCTCAACAAGTCCCTTTGAGAATAACGGACAGTGTCTCGGTCTGATCATCCAGCCTGATTGTTCATCCGTGTTTCGAATCCTGTTGGACATCGGGCTTTATTTCCAAACAGACGTAGGCCAGCATGACGTTTGATCGAGAAACTAGTTTCAACATGAGATTATTACATTTTCACAGCAATATTCCTCTATGCTCAATGCACATTCGATATTCTCTTTGCAGAGAAAAGAACGAATGGTTGTAAAAAGAGGATCTTCAAATAATCCATTCATGGAAAATGTATCAAACAGCGTTATTAATTGACCCACAATAATTTAATTTTAAATAAAATCATTTACATTCATGGAAAATTGGGTTACCTGATGTCATAAATTGCCGTGATGTTTAATCAAGCGTGGCAAACAGCATGAGGGCCGCATTCTCGTCGCGTTCGTTGCATCAGATTGCGTCAATAAATATTTCTAAATCGAAATTGTCACAAGAGACTGGGGTTAGTCAAAAATCACTAAAAATAGTGTCAGGTAATATCGATGCCTCCATGCTATACTCTCCAATCTGGGGTTAACAGTCTAAACTCTCCAATCTCGCTTAATGTTGGCTCGCAGCGACACAGGCTGGGTCGACTCCCATGGGCTCTTGTGATCACATATACTTTTGTAGTTATCCACCTCTTTGTAGATGGCTCTACTGTAGGGACATAAGTATTATGCCGTCATTCTAGTGTTCGTTGAGGTTATGTTTTCATCAACAAACTTCAAATTTTGCTAAGTTCAAAAAAGTTGCGTCTCGCCTTATGAATTGAAATCAGTGAAATCAGGACATTGAAAAATTAACAAAGTTGAAGTAAATTGAAATGTTTCTGCCGTGCCAGGATGTCAATGATTTCAATTCTCTATTATAATGCGAATAAATAAAATCTTGAAAAATGGTTACATTTCATGTGTTATGTAATTCTTCATTTATTGGAGAATTATTGCAGAATTGTATAAATTTATGCCAAAAAATGTTACAGGAAACAGTATTTAAACATTTTTTGTCTTAAATTTGTATTATTTTGAATTCATTCGTTTATTTTCTCTAATTTTAATTCATGCAATATATTCAAATAATATACACATTTACGTGCACGAACACATGGATATGCTTCAGTTTGCCACCTCCTTGTAGATTGCGCTAGCGTCGCTATAAGTGGTCAAACGCGCCCATGGGAGTCGACCCAGCCTGCAGCGACACATACGCGTAGTGATGTTAGGTGTCAACACAAGACGATATTGGAGAGTTTAGACTGCTAACTTCAGATTGGAGAGTATAGCATATGGAGGTACCGATATCTGGACTCTGCCAGACGATATCTCCCTGAAATTTTAAAAAACGAGGAAAATATGTCAGCACACGCCAGTTTTCTGGTCCATTAATGAACAAAGTTTTTATATATCAAGAGTTTTTCAGATTTTCTAAATAATAGGTATTAATTTATAATTAAAAGCATTTTGAAAAGTAGATCACTTAAAATCCAAAGGAATGGTAATTGTAATTTAAAAAGTTCAAAATTGACAAATTTAGGATAGATAAACTTTGAATTTAAATAATTTTAAATGCAATGCGATTTAAATTTAACAATTTGAAATTTAAACCTAAATTAAATCTTTCAAATTCAAAGATTCTGTAATTATAGAATTTTTAATTGTTATTACATACAAAAATTATAATTTAACATTAAAATTGATTAAGTAAAATTGTCTAAGGTCACAAAATAAATTCACCGCCATTTTCGTAGTTCAAAATGGAAAATCTTTAATTATAACAATTTAAAAATAAAAAATTCTACAACTAGCTGTGAATTTTATTCGATCTCGGGTGTTTTCACTCTGTACTTTCAATCTAATATAGTCTGTTTGATGTGAACTTTCCTTCCTCATCATGATTAATTAGCTAATATTTTTGCTTTCTTATAGGGGTAGTCAAAATATAAAAATACAAGTAAGTTAATCAAAATGTCTTAAATAAAGAAACCTTTTCCATTCTTGCATGATCTGTGAATTATGATAGCAAAATAACTTTTTTTGTTTAAAACAGGCGTAAAAAAATAATATTATAGGTCAATCGGGTTGTCTCGAATCAGGGAATATTTTCCGATCCTAAATAAATTTTGAATTGCAAGAAGTTTAGCTACAGAAAACTCATTTTTGAAATATTATAAATTAACAAAACTTCCATACTCTTCAATAAAATTTATTAATATTATGGGTTAATCGATTTCTCTACAATCAACGAATCATTTCTTTACTTACATCAACTTTGAATTATGTTAATGAAAAAAGTTTTACTATGAAAAGCCAATTTGTGAATTAATATAAAGTGCTTTAAATCAATCGTCTTTAAGTTATCACGCAAACAAAAAAAAAGTGAAATCATTTAATAGAGTAACATCCAGTTAAACAAGATGGATAGATAAACGTTTATTTTTCGACCTTCTGGCCTTGAAAATCGAATAACTTACACTTCCCTTTTTTTTACAGAATTTTCTTACAACTATTTCTTAAAAATTAACATCTATCCACACCTTATAACTAATCCGCTCGCTTCTATAGCCTAGCCTTTAGTCTCTGCCTTACCTATTAAACCTATTAATTATCTTCCACACGTCCCCTTCTGCCTTAACACTTCTCAACTCCTCTTCCAGCTCTTTTTCCTTTTTCCTGCTCTTTCTTCTTACACATCACTCTAAACTGCTTCCTCATTTCTACGAACTCCTCCCTTTTCGTGGTTCCTTCCTTCCACTTAATGGCTGATGGTCTGATTCTACCGTCCCGTTCACTGTGAATTTCTCTCTCTCCTACCACCCTTGCATATTCATGATCACATAGTCTATCACAAATGCACCCATCTTACTCACATACGTGTATTCTCCATCCAGTCTCTTAGAATCTCCCCCTCTTTATTTATTATCTTATCCTTCACTTTTCCTTCGAAGCACTCCCCTTCCCGGCATAGGCCCTCTCGCCCCTAATTCTCGCAATAAAGCCCCCCCCCCCCCGCCCACTACCACCATATCTCTCTCTCCTAGTAAGTGTTCCACCCTTTCTTTAATCCTTTCCATTCCATCCTTATTATACACTGTCACAAATTTATACGCTAACCCCCTACCTTTACAGTCCTCATTCGGACGCCCTCCCTTTCTCCCTCTCCATAAACTTCTTCCTCTAATCCAGCGATTCCCAAACTTTTCTTGCAGTTTTCAGGGAGGGGCAGGGCTGCCACCCTACAATTTTTTTCCCTCTACTAGAAGCCAAGAGGGATACTTGACTGTGGGTCATGCAGAAGGTTGCATGCTTCACGCGAGAGAATTAGAACCGGTTGAGAAAAATTAAAATCTGTTAAAATGTTGAAAAAATGAATTTTTAATTAGTTGAATCAATTTCCTAATCTGATTTTAAGCAAATGAAAAGAAATTTGATGAAAATCGGTTAATATCTTCAATGCCAGTTGACAGTTTTTGTAATTTTGCATGTCCTAAAAGATATGCTTGATTACTCGAAATGTTAACCGATTTTCATCAACTTTTTTTTCATTTTCTTAAAATTACATCGGGAAAATGATTCAGATAATTAGAATTGAACAGAGCCATGTATTTAGGATTTTATTTATTGAAACAGCCTTAAATATCATGACAATGAAATGGTCCTCATAGCGGGGGGGCTGCCGAGGTTCTGGGCACGGGCTGGCTTCCCCCATAGGGGGCTGCCCGGCCCGGGGTGGCTTCCCCCGACCGCGGTCGGACTGCCGACCGTCGGCACTAGTTTGGGAATCGCTGCTCTAATCCATCCCTAACACCTGTTATAATTCCCCAACTAGCCCTTCCTTTCCTCTTTACTTTGAGCGCCTCCTGTAGCCTCTACTTATACCCCCTTGGCAACTTTCGCTCTACTCTATCCCATTTCTTTCTCTCTATCTACGTCCCTACCAGTCCAATTACAACAAATTCCTGAAGATACCTCCAGAAATCCACATCTTTCTTTTTTACCCCTGCTACGTTCCAGTACAGCACCTTTAACACTCCTCCACCCTGCTTCACTCCTACTCTTAGTTCTTCAACTTCTTGCCTTTTGATTGAAAATAACTGAGGATTTTTTTCCAAAAGAATTTATGATCCGTTCTTCATGCTTGCAAAAAGACTTGTGAAAAATTCCGTTTTTAAACAAAATTTTCAAAATTATTGACTTTTACGAAAATATGTTCAAAATGGAATGTTTAAATCTTGGAAAGAAACTTCTTTTTATTTGCAATATATTCCATCAAGAGCAATTCAATTTCAGCTCCAGTTTCACTTTATATACAAATAATTTACGACGAAAAAAAAATATTCCGAATGATTTACGAGGTTTAGAATAAACCGTACAGCTCGTTCGACAATAAAAGTGATTGAAAAATTCTCGGTTTTATTCCTCGTCGTTGACGACCATGCATGTCCTATTCAAATCTTTGTATACACTCTGAGGCCGATTGAAGATTATTTCCATTCTACAATTCACTCAAAATTCAAGGCGGCGTTGTTATCTTTCGAAATCCATATTGATTACGAGTTGGTAAGCTTGTTTCTCGATATCTTTATACTCTTTGTATTTTGTGTTGTCCTGTCCACTATTGATACAAAAAAACTGTCAAAGTGCTTCTTAAAAAATTGTGTCATAACATGAATTAATGAAGTAAATTAAATAAATGCTAAAAAATTATATTCTATTCTTAAAACAAGACTCAAGAGGACTGTTTTTTTTTTAATCCAGGATACGAAAACAATTTCTTTTCAAACCCAAATCGAAGAATTATACATAGTAGGAAATATTATGTATAATTATCATTTGTCTTATAAATTTTTTGTTATAAAACAAATGGGCATTTAGATAGCGGTAGTAAGAAAGTGTGCAGTGACTGGTGGTGAGAAGATTTTACGGATTTTGTGAAATAGGTGTGAGTGGAGTATGAGGGTGGAAGTCTAGGAGGTGAGTAGGGTTGTGAGGGATGAATTGAGGAGATAAAAATTCATTTTCATTTTAGTGGTGGGGTGAGATTTGGTTAAATAGGGAAAATGAGGTTAGGTTGGCAAAGTAGTTCTGTGGCCAGGGGTATGGGCCTTCATGGTGGGCAAGGGTGGTTCTCGTAGTTCTAAGGGATGTCAGGGGAGAAAAAAGGGTGTCTGAAGGGACTGTGAGGGGTGAAATCGTGCCGAGACAGTGAAAATTTGCGGCGGTAAGCGACAACGGCCTTAAAAAACATTTGTGACTGCACTGTGTACGTTTTTTTGCATGGATAGGTCACAATTACTGACTGAAGAGCGGGAGATGGTCAGCGAGAGTACTGGCAGTGCTGGTAGTGAACTATACGGGGAGGAAATTTTCAGGCCACGACGGCCAGCTATGCATGGTACGGGGTCGAGTTGCGCGTCAGGAAGAGGAAAAAATCAGAGCAAAGAAAGCGATAAGACAAGGGGAGAGCGTCCAGCGCAAGTGAGGGGGAGGATCTCTTGAAGAGACAAAGGAACAGCAAAGAGAGTCCGGAGAAAAGCGCGCTAGAGAGTTCCTTTAAAAAAATCTTTAAAAAAGAAGAGAGATGAGGGGATTAGAAGAACAAGGGAAATAGATAAAGAGGAGCTGAATGACGAGGAGATAGAGAAGAAGATAAGGAAGTTGAAGAAATCTAAGGCAGCAGGGCTAGGCGGGCAGGGAATGAAGCGTGAATGTTTGGCGTACAAGATGTGAGGGCGAGGCTGAAGGGGGTAGTGAAAAAAGTATGGAGATGGAGGGATTCCCAAGAGGGTAAAGGGAAAGGCTGATCCTACCACTGTATAAAAAAGGGGATAGAGAGCGACAGGAAAATTATAGAGGAATTACTGTAATGAATAAGGCGTACAAACTATACGTGATGGTGATTGCAGATAGGCTGCAGAAGGATGTTGAGGGGAAAAGAATATTGCCGGAGACGCAGGCGGGCTTTAGGGAGGGAAAGAGTAATATTGACAACATTAACGTCTTGCAGCACTTGGTGGACAGAGAAATAACCAAAAAGTATGCCAGAGTGTACTCGATTTTTTATATGTAGAAGGCGCGTTCCCTTTTGAGGGAGGCAATGGAAGAAAGAGAAGTGGAGAGAGCCCTGATCGAGAGGGTAAGGGAGGTACATCAGGAGACGAAAGATAGGGTGAGAGGAGGGCAGAGAATCTCTGAGGATTTCTGGATGGATTGGAGGTTAAGGCAAGAGTGCCCGCTTAGCCCAACGCTATTTGCAATTTTAATCGCGGATATGGAAAGTAAGCTAGCGGCCAAATTATTAGGAGCATTTAGGTTAGGAGTAGTCAGGATATGGTCACTCGTTTTTGCAGATGGCATAATACTGCTAGCAAAGTGCAAAGAGGCTTTAAAGGAGATCATGAAAAGGTTGAGAAGATGCTTGGACAAAAATAGGTTAGAGTTATATGCGGACGACTCGACGCTTATGGTATTCAGGAAAGCAGGTGGGAGAGATAAGGGAGGGGAGTGGAAATGAAAAGCGGTACAGGAGGTGAAAGAGTTTGTGTAGATGGGCTTCCTGTTTCGAAGGAATAGGGAAGTGGATGGTTATATAAAAGGGAGGGTGAGAAGGGCAAATGTGGTGATGAGACAGGTGTGAGGGCTGGGAAAGAGGTTGTTCGCAAATGATTTTCTAAAGAGAATGAAATCGTTTGATTCGCTAGTGATGAGTGTCTTATTTTACGGAGTGGAGGTGTTGGGATGGAAAATAAGTGAGGACTTAAATTGAATACAAGAGAGTAAAGTAGACACTGGTGTTGGCAAAGAATACGCCGAACTGTATTGTCAGGAGAAAGACCAGAAGAACGAGTTTAGGGAATATAACGGGGAGTCAAGCGTGTAAATATGAGGAGAAACTTTTGGAAGAGGGGGGAAGTAAGCTGGTTAGGGAGTATTGGTGGGAGAAGGAGAACTGGCGTAGGGGTGCAAATATAGAGGTGGAAAGGGTACGGTATTTTAGAACGAATGGATTGCAGATAGATGAAATGAGAAGGATTCACGAGGAAGGAAGAAAGGTATATGAGTTGATTACAAAAAATTACATGCAGAAAGAGAAGGCAGAAGGAGAGGAGAGAATAAGGGAGTCAAGGTTTAACTGGAACTATGTGTGGATTGTGCCGAAGGAGAGAGCGCAATATTTCTGTGAGAAAGGAGATCAAGGAAGTCAGGAACTTATAGCGAGAATGAAATGCGTGTGCATGAAGGATTTTAATAGGTTCTGGCTTTATGGAGAGAAGAGAATGTGTAAATTGTGCGGAAACTGAGAGTGTGAGTATGAATGTACGGAAGGCTAAAAGAGCATATGGATACGAATTTGCATGCTATTCGCCCTTTGCTCGGCACTCTTTTGAGGGCTTT
>NC_046663.1:97104844-97106882 GCF_010883055.1 Belonocnema kinseyi | reverse complement strand
AATATTAATGCTTCTTATGAGGGGGGGGGGGCGGTCGATTACAAGATTTTAGGTAAGAAAAATACTTACTAATAAAAATAGTAAAATCACTAATAAAAATAGTAAAATCAAAGGGGGATGTGAAAATTGAACACAGGTTGGCGGATTGCGAAGTGGTGGAAAGGAGTGGAATAAGCATGGTGGTATTGTTGCATAAAAAGGGGATACAAAAAGGCAGTAGCATGGCTGAAGGGGGCGTTGGGTAAGATGGAGAATAAGAGAAGGAAGGTGGAAGAGGAATGGAGAAGGAAAGATTGTAAATAGGGGGGAAGTAGGTGTAAGAAAACTGTAAATATTGTAAATAGTAGATAAGTATTAGGTGTTAGCTGCGGAGACAGAGGCTGGCACTGCGCGACATAGAGAGAAAATAGCTACATGCGTGCGAGGCGTTGCGAGGAAGGCTAGGCTATAAAATCGAGCGGATTAGATATAAGGTGTGGATAGATGTTAATTTTTAAGAGTTGGTTGTAAAAAAATTCTGTAAAAAATGGAAGTGTAAGCAAGTCAATTTTTTAAGGCCAGCAGGCCGAAAAATAAACTTTTATCTATCTATAGAACAAATGAAAATTATACATAATTCTTTCCACTATGATATAGTTCAGGACTAACAAGTTCAAACCTTTTTGAGTTAGTGCAAGAAAATAAGGTAATCAATTACGCATTTCGTATCACCAACGGAGGCATTTTTTTAGGGAGAGAGGTGATCGAGATAATTAACTGGATTAATTTAATAATTAGGCAAGTTGCATAATGCATGTAGAAAAATATTATCACATATTAGTAAAAAACTGGTTAGAAAAATAAAGTTTATATGAAGAAGCTGAAAATATTTCTGTAACTTACCTTTCTTTCATGTTATTTTCTGCGATCAAATCAAAAACTGTGCGCCTTCTTAAAAAATAGATAAAAGTTTTCAGATCTTTTTGAGATGAACAATTTTTTTGCAAGAATTCTTTGTAACTTGAATCATTTAGCCGAAAAATCAAATTTTTCAAGTTTAATACTACTTTTATGATTAAGCAAAAACTAAGCGATTTATTAAATATGAGTTATGTGTCCTATAAATATAGACCCCAGGACTTAAGCCTTTCTTGAAATCGGGTGTACACCTTTCATGAAATCTCGTTGAATCCTTGCAAATCTTTGCAACCTTTTGAAATTGCGTGAAATATTTTGCAAATTTTATAAATCCCTTCTAACTTTTTAAATGATTAAACAATTTTTTGAACTAATTTGAATTCTATGGATACCGTATATATTCTCTTGAAATGTCTTTAAAACGATTGAGGTTCCTGAAAATACCTTAAACTCTTTAAAACTGTGAAAACCTTGGAATCGCTTGGAATCACCAAATTCCATTGAAATTTCTCATAATCCTTTAAAATGCCTTAAGATTCTTCAAAATTCATCGAAATCCCTCAGTTATCTCTTGAAATTCTTTGAAATTCCGTAAAATATCTGGAAATCTGATTTAACTCCTTTCTAAAAACTTTTAAAATCTTTCAAATCTCGTTAAATTCCTGAAAAGCTTGGAAATCCTGACAAATCATCACATAGTCTCTTTAAAAAAATTTTATTCTGTTAAAATCTCCTGAAATACTTTGAAATATTTTGAAATCTCCTGATTTTTTTCAATCATCTAAAATCTCTTTAAATTTCTTGAAATCTTTGAACTCCTAATAAAATCAAATCCCAGGATGTCCCTAAAAATTCGAGAAATACTTCGGTATTACATAAAATTCTTTCAAATCCTTTCAAATCCCGTCGAAACTTGAGAGTTTAAAGAATTTAGCGCGTTGAACATGGTCTTAAAAATGCCACAAGTCACCAGCACGAAATTCAAAATAGAACTCAAAAGAGAACAATAAACATTTTTCTTATACAGTCTGTCAAGTTGAAACGTGGGTGGCTTTACTCGCAGTCGGTAAGGTGTATCGACATGATTTTGGTGTCAAAATATTAAGAAGAGCTCCCTCTTTCATGCTTTTTGATTTAACAT
>NC_046663.1:97102999-97104744 GCF_010883055.1 Belonocnema kinseyi | reverse complement strand
AAAGCCCTCAAAAGAGTGCCGAGCAAAGGGCGAATAGCATGCAAATTCGTATCCATATGCTCTTTTAGCCTTCCGTACATTCATACTCACACTCTCAGTTTCTGGTTCTGGTCCTGTATCTATCTATTTCTCTGTCCAAGAAGCGTTATTCATAGAGAATATGTTACGAGGAACTTGGCTTTGATCTGGACCCAAGCTCGGGATTATGCAGGCAGAGTCGCACTTACCTATGCACGTACATGTATAAGGGTATGAGTTTATCATTGTGTCAGTGAGGATGCGCGATTAAGTTCCATTTGCACTAGTGTGCACTCCTTGCATCGCAACTGCGCTACCTGGATTTTGAGCAGTACATTGAGAGGGAAGCCTAATCAAGTCAGCTATAACTACTTAATAATCCCATAAGGGCTGTTTTGGAACTGCTACGAGTTTGCGAAGCTACCCCTTAAATGCAAGACGATGCAATTATCGTCTTTCTCGACATGATCAAATAAGGAAGTGTACTTCAATCCATGAAGTATTATATGAACTTATAAACATTTCATTTACGCATTTTATAAACCCGCCAATTTCAATATTCGGGCTCATGATTTTCGGAAATACCAGCCATCTATCGATAATTCTTCACAGGCAAGGAACTTCCGTGACCAAAGGATAAATTATCAAAAATATTGATCTTATAGTAAAAAGATTAGAATGAATCTTCCTTTTAGAGTATCATAACATGTATGCAGACTGAAACATTGCTTTTTATCGCAATTAACAGTTAAATAATATTACTTCCCAAAAAATTCTTTTGAAACATGTTAACACATGCTCGAGGAATAAGTTTACAGACTAATAGGAAATATACACAACAATATGGTTACGTCGATGCATAAGTCGACTATAATTTGACCAGGGGAATAGCTTCTAGGGTTCAATTGAAAAAAAAACATCTCACTATTCATTTGCCAAATTTGAATATAAAAAGTTATGTGCTGTCACCGATAGACAAGAAAAAGTCTACACTCTAAGAAAAAGTTGGCTTGAAAGAAAAGCGTCGTTCTCTTATCTGTTTTGTTTTAAACGACGTGACGTGGATATATTTTTTACAGATACAGTATTAATTGGCTCGAAGATTAGATGAAGTTAGTCGCATAAGGACCATTTTTTCTGCTAAGGGATTTCTGTCGAGACGAGAGAAAATCTTCTCATCCTTAAATTTAAGAAGAAATTCCATTTTCGTCAAAAAACATCCTTTCGGCGCAAGAGGACATTTTTCTTGAGTAAAGACATTTAAGTCAAGGAGATAATTTTTTTCAATGCACGAAATATTTATTTTTATCTAGAAAATACAGCTAAAGAATTAATTTCTTTCGGTCTACCAGTCAAACAGTTCAAATAAATATTACTATTGTGAAAGAATATTTTCTTGATGTTAAGAAATTTATTTAATTGATTTAAAAAATTCTATTTTTGAGTATACATTATATTTTAGGGGTATATATCTTAAATTATGTATACTCTGAAATTATTAATATGTTTTGTTTACAACTTTATTGTTTATTGGTTATTTTCACGTACTTCGCTTTAGAAACAGATTAATTGAAATGGTTTAATTACCATTTAATGCAATTTTCCTTTTTAAATTATTAATATATATATAGTATATAGTATATGAATTTCAATGAAGCTGGCTGAAGGCCAGTGAAGAATATTGAAAATAAAATTTGTTGTTAATTGCCCCCCGGGGAAATTGAGTA
>NC_046663.1:97093869-97102899 GCF_010883055.1 Belonocnema kinseyi | reverse complement strand
GGGGGGGGGGCGGTCGATTACAAGATTTTAGGTAAGAAAAATACTTACTAATAAAAATAGTAAAATCACAAACTACAATTAACTGTACTTTCAACAAAAAAGATTAATTATTAACTAAATATTTGATTTTTCCGCTAAAACGATGAATTTTCAAACAAAGAGATTAATTTTCTAGCCCTTAGAAAGACAAATTTTCAACTAAATACATGCAGTTTTGACTGAAGACGATACATTTTAAATTAAAAAATTTAATTTTGAACTAAGAAAACGAATGTCCAATAAAATATTTGAATTTTTAACCAAACAGACGAACTTTCAACCAAGAAGATTAATTTTCTAACAAAAACAATTGATTTTAAACAAACAAAATTTGCCAAACCCAAAAATAGGGTTTCCAACAAAAGAGTTCAAGTCTGACAAAAAGAAATTGATTTTCAACTAAAAGGATGAATCTTTAAAAAAAATTAAATTTTTATTAAAATAATATTATAATTTTATGCGAAAAAGATTAATTTATACCAAAAAGGTAGAATTTTTAACAACATACATGAAACTTTAACTAAAAAAGATAAATTTTTAAATAAATGAAATAATTATATTTTCAGATAAAAAAATAAATTTGTAATGAAAAAAAAACTAATTTTTAACAACATACATGAATTTTCAACTAAAAAAGATAAATTTTCAAATAAAAATGGAAGAGTTATATTTTCAAATACAAAATTAATTTTTAATGGAAGAAAAACCAATTTTCAACAAGATAGTTAGATTTTCAACAAAATATTGAATACACTGTCTATGGTTACGGAATTTTCCGTAACGTTTGTCCTGGAGGAGCTGCAAAAGGAGTTAAATTTACGGGAAATTCCTTAACAATAAACAGTGCAAATGTATAAACTTTTAAAAAATTAATGAATTTTTAACTAAAATGATGAATCTGCCATCAGATAGTTGAATTTTTTACCAAAATAGTCGAATTTTCAACAAAAAATCAATTAAATTTCAATAAAATTGTTTAACTTTTACTAAAAACATTAATTTCTAACTAAAATGATGATTCTTCAAACAAAGAATCAACTTTTAACCAAATAGTTACATTTTCAACCAAGAAAAATAATTTAAACACAAAACTTTTAAATATTAAGTTAAAAATATAAATGAACCAAAAATGGAATATTTATATTTTCGGTTAGAAAAATTCATTTAAAAAACATCAAATCAAATTTTCAACAAAATAGTTTCAACAAAATGGTTAAAAAAAATTTGTTTGTGTTAAAAATTTTATTAGTTTATTGAACTTTTTTTTGGAAAATTTTTTAAATTTTGTTATAAATTTATCTGTTGGTTCACCTGTAAACATATAACTGTCAATATAATTTAAAAATATCTAATAATTAAGTATTACCATCGACATCACATTTTTTTTTAATTTGAAGGAAAACTATTTGGTTCTGTCTAGAAATATATTCACTGTGAATTTGTTTATATAACTTAGTTATAAAATTAACTTATAGTATTGGATGAAAAATTTCCATGATAAAAGATAAGATTATTAATGATTAATAATTAATAATAATTTGGACAATTTTATAATAAAATTTCTTTGTAACAATTAATTAAATTCAATTGGTACTAAGCACAAGGGGAAATATTTTTACCAGATTATAAAAATAACAATGTGAAATTTCAGACTTTTTGTTACATTTGCATTTAATATAACACTTTAAGCAGTTAAAGAAATAGAAAATTGGTCCCATGAAAATTTTATGATCTCATTTTAATCTGGTGATTCAACAGATTTTTTTTGTGTGAAAACAAGATCCAAAAAAGGGTTAAAACCATGCATGTTGAAAATATATTTTCCAAAGTTTTATTAAAAACGTAACTCCCTTTCAGAGCATTTTTTCAGTTTATTTTTGGCCTGGTGATCGACATTTTTTGACACGCGTGGGCTGGTACGCGGCGAGGGACCAGATGCGCTTTTCCAAAGCGGAGCATCTGGAGAGCAACTAATTAAAATGGCTAAGCTGGACAATTTTCACATAGGTTATCCTAATTATAATTTAATCTATTTTCAAGGTAATCTTTAAAGCTCCTTAAAGACTCTAAATGTTGAAGATTAAATGCACTAAAATTTTATTTCATTTTTCACATATGTCAGGTGTCCAGTTGATTTCAAGAATGAGTTCAGCAGCAGTTTTATTCTTCATAAAGGGAATGAGAAAAAATCTTGATAACTGTGAAGCTATTTGTGGTTGACTTTTCATAAAAGCTAAAAAGTTTTGAAGGCGAGAGTCATAAATGTTTATGTGGATTAAGCAGGTGTAAAGAGTACGACGTCTGCTCTTTATCAAGCTTTATCAAGTTCATTAACGCAATTATTACGCCAAGCAGGCCGCTGGTTTCAGAGGAGCAATAAAGACTTGATTACAGCTTCCGAGAAACGGGTTGCAAAGTTGAAGTGGCTTCGTTATATTTGTAAAGGCAATGTCTACATCGTCAAACTTTCCAATAGGCTTTAAAGCTTCTTTCAGAAACGAGCCAAGAACGGAAAAATTGGATATTATAATTTTAAATGGGATAATTTAATTTAACGTTTAGAGTAACATATTCTTCGTCAGTTTAATCTCGTTTATAATTAAAACTCTTAACTATGAACCGAATAGAAAAGTTTAACTTGAAAAAAATGAAGGGTCCGTTCAAAAATTACGTAATACTGCTGGGGGGGGGGGGCAAGTTGTTTCACGATTTCCAAAGTAGGGGTTTATCTGTTTTCAAGAAACGACCCCTTATTTCTCGTTTTCTTCGCTTAAATGAGAACTGAATGAACAGAACGCAATACGAAATCCAACTATGTTTCAATTGGATGACAATGTTTCAACTATGTTTTAATTTAAAACTTCATTAACATATTTATGGTTCAATATTGATCTCTTTTGTTTAAAAGTTTTACTATTTAGTTGAAGATTTAAGTATTTTGTTAAAAATTTGTTTTTTTATAGATTAAAAAATAATTTTTTAACTAAAAGGTTAACAAATCCATTTCTAGCGAAAAATGTGTCAATTTTAGTTGACACTACAACATTAAATTTTTTTTTTAATTCATCTTTTTTAGTTCAAAATTTAATTACATACTGGGTTGAAAGTCAAGGAGCTTTGTTAAAGACTAATTTTATTGGTATAAGATTTCACTATTTTGTGGGAAATTCATTATTTTTAAACTGAAAATTAATTCGTTTACTGCATATTTACCTATTTCACTGTTGGTTAAAAATTGATCTTTTTTAGTTGGAAATTCTAAAAAACGGTCGGTGATTTGTAAATTTTTAAACTTGTCATAGAAACTTCTTATTTTTTTGGTTGAAAATTGAAGTATTTGACTGATAGTTTGCCGATGCTTAGGAGAATGAACCCGTAAATTATAATGCTGTGAAAAAACACGTCTTATCATAATGCCACGAAAAAAAAATCATCTCTATGAAATGTGATGAACATAAATATATGTCAGCAAGCACTGTAAAAAAAAATACAAATTGGTAAACGCTGTGAAAAAACACGTCTTGTATAAATACTGTGAACAAAACCGCATCATTGAATGGCCGTTATAAAAAACATATTTTAGTAAACACTGCGAAAAGAAACCCTTTTTAAGAAACGCCGTGAGAAAAAGTTTACTCGTGAAAACGCCATGAAAAAAATATATTTATTTGAAAAACGCCGTGAAAAAAACCTTATTCGTGAAAATACTGTGATAAGTAACTTATTAAGAAGGCATCGTCAAAAACTACTTATGAAAACGCTCGGGAAGCAAATATTTTCACATCGTTTCTTCAAGTAAATAATTACTTTTTCCTATTGTTGTAATTATAATCGTTTATTATTTTTTTAGTAATAAAATATGTTATATAATTTAACATTAAATGCTTGTATTTTTTAGATTAATGTGTTGCACGTATTTTTCTGGTCAGTCAATTTACTTGAAAATTCTTAATCCGGGGTTTTTGGGGTCGCTGATTACGAATATGAAGTCAGAATTTCGAAAATTTCAATTCAAGATGGCGAATGCAGGATGGCGATTTAAAAATGTAGAAAAAAGAGATAATAGAGTTTGAGAATCTCTACTTGGTGATTTTTGGGGTCGCTGATTACGAATCTGAAGTAAAAATTTTGAAATTTTTAATTCAAGAGGGCGGATTTAAGATGGCGATTTCAACATTTTGAATAAAGACATATACGAGCTTGAAAATTCTTACTCAGGGGTTTTCGGGGTCGCTGATTACGAATATGAAGTCAGAATTTCGAAAATTTCAATTCAAAATGACGTATGCAAGATGGCGATTTAAAAATGTAGAAAAAAGAGATAAATGAGTTTGAAAATCTCTACTTAGTGTTTTTGGGATCGCTGATTACGAATTTGAAGTCAGAATTTTGACATTTTTAATTCAAGAAGGCGGATTTAAGATGGCGATTTCAACATTTTGAATAAAGAGATATATGAGCTTGAAAATTATTCCTCAGGGGTTTTTGGAGTCACTGATTACGAATATGAGGTCAGAATTTCGAAAATTTCAATACAAGATGGCGGATGAAAGATGGCGATTTAAAAATGTAAAAAATAGAGATAAATGAGCTTAAAAATATCTACTTGAGGTTTTTTGGGGTCCCTGATTACGAATCTGAAGTCAGAATTTTGACATTTTTAATTCAAGAGGGTGGATTTAAGATGGTGATTTCAACATTTTGAATAAAGAGATATATGAGCTTTAAACTTTTTACTCGGGGTTTTTTGGGATCGCTGATTACAAATTTGAAGTCAGAATTTGGAAATATTCAAATTCAAGATAGGAGATTCAAGATGGCGGTCTTAAAATTTTTTAATATATATATGAGCTTCAAAATCTATACACAGGGGTTCTTGGGGTCGCTGATTACGTTCGCTGATCTACGGTTAGATTCTCGTAATTCTTCACTCTTACTTAGCGTAATCCATAAATTCCATAAATGCTTACATTATTGAAATCAAAGTCTTTAAAATCTCATCAACGATTTCGAAGACTTACGTATCAATGTAAACTAAATTTGGTCGACTAATTTTAATTTTGATTGAGTAACTTGAAATTCGTAAGCAGGGTCTCCAAAAACCCCGAGTATAGATTTTCAAGCTCGTATATCTCTTTTTTCAAAATTCTGGAACCAGCACCTTGATTCCAACATTTTGAATTTCAATATTTATCATTTCTGAATTCAGGTTCGTAATCAGTGACCTTCAAAACCCCGTTATGCCAATTTTTAAAAGATTCAAACGTTTATTTAGCATGCTCGTCCGCCATACTGGATCCGCCATTTTGTTTTCGGAATTTTTGACATCAAATTCGTAATCAGCGACCTCAAAAACTCGTGAGTAATCGAATTTGGCCAATTTTATGATCATTTTCTAATTTTGGCCACGTTTTTCCGATTTTTGACCACGGTGTGGCAGCGTAAAACACACGATTTTAAATTGATAATCATTTATAGTTTTTTGCGTAGTCCACCAATAATATTTTTTGTACGGCAAAATGATTATTATAATTTTTTTCTTGGAATAAAACAGTTTAATTAAAAGTTTTAACGAATCCGGTCTTTTTCACAGCCTTCTCAAAAATAAGGTTTTTTCACGGTTTTTTTATGAGTAAGGTTTCTTTTCAGGGCGCTTATCGGAATAAGGTTTTTTCTCAGCATTTACCGAAATATATATTTTTTCGTAGCATTTTAGTGAGATGTGTTCTTCTTCACGGTGTTTTAATACAATGTTTTTTTTCAAGGGACCTAATAAACAATTTATTTCTCACGGCGTCTTTGAAAAAGGTTTTTCTTCATAGCTTTATTTTGCAGTTTTTTTATAAGCACCGGCGAGTTGATCTACTTTGTTATAAATTCGTTTTATTTGTTCAAGACTCACCTTTATGCTTGAAAATGAATCTATTTTGTCCAAAATGAACTTTTTGTACTAAAAACTTAACTATTACATTTTTAGTTAAAGATTGATATTTTAAAAATGAAATCTCAACTATTTGGTGAAAATTTAACATTTTGGTAAGCATTATTTTTTTTTAATTGAAATTTCAACAATTTGGTTAACATTTTCTTCCCCTTTTGGATTAAAAAGTCTTTCTTGGTTGAAAATTCATTGATTTTGGTAGAAATTTTATCTTTTTTGACTAAAAGTGCGACTAGTTTTTATTTAAAATTCAATATTTTTTGTTGAAACTTCAACTACTAAATATTTTGTTGGAAATTCAACTCTTTAGGATAAACTGGACTGTCTTATAAAATATCCGACTTCTAGGGCCGGTTCCACCAACCTCGGTTAAAAATGTAATCCTCTGTTAAAGCTAGTTGCGCGTTCCACCCCTGTTTGACAGCCGGTTAACTCGCATTAACCACCGTTAAATCTAACCGGTCAAGATTGGTCGGTTAGGACGATTTAATCGTCTTTTAAACTAAAAAGTGCAGTGTCGTTATGAAATATGGAATTTTTTTGAAGAAGTTCTGTGTTCGTCTGATGAGGAAGTGGAAGAAGACATTTTTTAATTTATCCGCAGAAGACCGCGAATTTTCAAAGAATGATTGAATTTTTTTGATAATTTCGAGGACGTTGATTTTCAAACGAGATATTGCTCAACAAAAGCTTGTGTAAATGATCTACTGAATGAAATGGAAGGAGCATTAGGAAGAAAATAAGGCGATCTCACTTTATTTTCTTCTATCTTAACACAGATAACACGTATAAAACAGAAATATAACAGGAACAAAAAACACATACAAATTCACTTTTTTTAGGTTACTGTGAACACGAGCGTGGAGTGAACCTTATTTGGATTTGGCGCGCACAGCCATATTTCTTTGCTTTTCACTCAACCAACAAGTAGCCAATCACGCGAATGGTTAAAAGTAAAATAGGAGTTATTTCGAAACGACTATCTGGTTAGATAACCGGGACCTCAACAAACGTGGTGGAACACGCGACAGGATAATCGAAGCATAACTGTGGCATTACATTTAACCCGCTGTCAGTTAACCAATGATTTAACTATTTGGTTACAAATTCAACTTTTTTGGTTAATGCTTAATATTTTATTTAAGAATTCGACCATTTAGTTGAAAATTCAACCACTTTGTTGAAAATTCGGCCCTTATAGAATTAATTTTATTTTTACAAATTTAATGATGTGGTATATTATAATTATATTATTTTGTTAAAAATGCTGCTACTTTGTTAAGGTCATACTTTTTCGACAATTCAAGTGTTTTGTCGATTATTGCTTTTTTTATTAGAAAATTTGTATTTCTAATGTGAAAATTCATCTTTTCCAGTAAAGAAGTTCTTGGTGTAAAATGTATCTTTCTTGGTTGAAAATGTAACTGTCTTCTAAAAAGTTAGTCTTTTTACCTTGAAGATTCAACTATTTGTTTAAAAATGCAACTTTCTATGTTTCAAAAATTATATTTTTTATTAAAAATTCAACCGCTTGGTTCAAAATTCATCCTTGTATGTTGAAAACTCTAATATTGGATTAAAATTTCAACGTTTTTTTTTTGGGAAATTAATTTACTGTCGTGGAAACTTATTTTATTTCCTTTTGAAAATTCAACTTCTTTCTGAAAAATGCAACATATGGTATATCGACTTCAAATCTTAACCATTTTATGCTGAATTCAATTTCGTACTTATAACTTACTTTTATTTAAAAGAATTTATTCTCCTATTCTTCCCCTACTCTCCCATTGATGATTTGCGAAGAAAAGGAGAAGGATGTAAATAGTTTTCAAAATAGCCCGACATAGTTTTTGAACGCACCTAAATTTCAATGTTATTTTTTTTGTGGCTTTAGGAAGTTAAAATTTATTATTGATTACATTTCCGTCCACTTTTCTTATGCTAAAGAAATGAACATCATTCAAAGATATTCAATCATTTAAAATCCTATTTTCTTCAAAACGATGGTGTAATGGAGAAATAGCTTGACTTATCTATAAAAAAAATGTTATTCAAATAGCAGGTAATTCTGAACATAAAATAGATATTAGAGTTGCAAACAATGCATCACTGATGATTCTGCTCATAAATTAAGAAAAAAATCCGAATTGAATTATCTTTCCGAATAATTTCCGGAAATAGAAACATCAAATATATGTATATTATACTTGATCAGAATTGATATAGAACGCATTCTTGAAAAAAGACGCCGAGAGGCTTAACAAGATATTCACTCATAATCAAGAATATAATTTTTATTTGTGCACTCTCGACATATAGCACTATAATTGATTAATATTTAAAATAAATATATAGAATAGTAGATACAATAAACTTATTTTTAATTAACTTAATGAAAAACAAAAACAAAGTAACTTAGATTACTTTCAAAGTTAATCAGGGATTTTGAACGTATCCAGGTATCAAACTAACTGTATCTGCTCAGAAGTTCTAGCTAGAACCCGGCTAAAACAGCGTTACAGAACTAGTCAGGCCATCTCCATTTTCCCCGACGAGCGTCCAATTAGAAATAGGGAAATCTATCCAGGGCCCTACTAAGCCCCGATCGGAGTTTCTACATGGGATGTATTATAACTGTCATTATAAAATTATAAAAGATTTTGCATGAAAAACAATAAATATCTTTTCTATCATTATCATATAACGTTAAAAAGAGAAGTTTTAAATAATGTTAATTCAAATGGCCCGAGTAAAAATGCTTCAACTTGAGTTCGACTTTAATTGCCCCCAATCAAGTCATGCTGAAATCGTAAAGTTCGATTTGAGTATGCCTCAGTTTTGAGACGAAGCCATATTTCAATTTATGTGTTGGAGACAAATATTGATGTCTTGAAGACATCAATTTATCTTTTCAGTCAAATTTTTATGACTCCAACACGTGTGGTTTATAACTTCGAGCCTATACCTGCCCTAACAAAAAGGGTATTCTAATAGCCATAAAAGCTAATCTTTGTTAATGATTAAACAATCTTGTATATTTTTATACAATA
>NC_046663.1:97086835-97093769 GCF_010883055.1 Belonocnema kinseyi | reverse complement strand
TATTTACGGATTGTTATTTGTATTATACTTGTTTGACAATGATACCCAAAATGTTTTTTATTTTTACGTATTTCTAACGGCTTAGGAGATCCTTCTAGAAAGTTACAATTTTTATGCTTTTGAAGAAAATTTTTAAGGGTTATACTTGTTCAGACCCACCGATTCTGAATTTTCAAATTAAAAATAACTAATTTAATAATTACAAATTTTTCATTCATCACGTTTAATCTCATTTATGATCCAAAAAAGGTTCGATAATCTCAGCCAAGACAAGACTCGAACTTAAGTCGAAAGGTTGAAGGATTTACAAGTTAGTTTGTAAGATTTTAAGACAGTTTGAGAGCTTTTAAGGGTATGTGATAGAAAATTGTCGATTTTACCAGTTTTAGGTTCCGACGGCTTTTTTTCTTTAATAATCAATATTTTGTCTTAAAAATTTGGGACATGATAGCGACCATGCTAACCGACATCCCCACACACTTTTTTTGGTTTAATTCAAAAAAGTTTTAATTTAGCAAAATCTGATTAATTTGCATAGCGCTTAGGAATTAGTATCGATTTTACCACTTTTAGGTTCCGACGGCTTTTTTTCTAGAATAATCAATATTTTGTCTTAAAAATTTGGGAAATGATAGCGAACATGCTGACGGAGTCCCCGCACACTTTATTTGTATTTTTTTCAAAAAAATTTTTGATATTGCTAACAACGTGTGTACCTTTGGAGGTTATGTATGTTACAATTCTCCTGTGCGTTACTTCCAAACTACACAATATTTTTGGCCGAAAACTTTGGACTTGCAAATAAACATAGTAACTAATCTCCCGGAACTAACCCTTTTTGAATGCAATCAAAAAAGTTTATTTCATAAATAATTTCCAGATTATCGGAAAGGCAGAGATGAAAAACGACGTAACCTCAAAATAATACATATGCATAAAATTTTTATTTAGCACAATAAATTTTTTTGTTATTATCCCTCAAAAAAGAATCCGGGGACGTCCGTTATGATATTTTATAGCATCTCCGAATTCAGTTTTTGAAAATTTTCATTTTTGTTAAAAAAAAGCCAGGGAAACTGTAAGTATCATATGCCCTTAAAGAATTTCAAGGGAGTTTTTGAAAAAATATTGAAAAAGATTTTAATGAGTTGAAGGATTATCGAGAAATTTTACAGGATTTCTAAGAGTTCAAGTGATTTTAAGGAATCACTACGGACTTGACGGAATTTAAAGTTTAGTTTTGAAGGGTTTAAAAACATCTCCATAAGTTTTAGTGACTTCAAAGAATGGTAAGCAATTAATTTAAAAGTTATTTGCAAAAACTCAAAGATTCTAAGGATTGTCAAGAGATTTAAAGCGATTTAAGAATATTTTAAAGATTTCACGTGAATAAAATTAATTTTAATCAATTTCGAGATACTTCGAAAGATTTGAAATGATTGCAAAGAATTTGAAGGCATTTAAAAAAAAGTCGGAGAAGTTTAAGGATTTTTAAGAAGTTTTATATGATTTCTAAGAAGGATCACAGTCTTTGATAATTTTTGTTTTCTCAAAGTGCAAGAATAATCTCTTGACATCTTTCAAAAACACACTTTAACGAAGTACCAAAATTCAAAAATTTTGACCGCCAACTATCCCAACAATGCAACCTAGCCTCAATCACAGCACATTATATTTTTTCTCGATAGATTGTCCAAATCGCACACTAGACATTTACTAACAATAATTAAAGAAATGATTTTTCTATCTAAAAAGCAAAGCCATATCACGATTTTTCACTTACTTTCGTCTACAAAAATTCATTTTAGTCAAATTCCTATGTAATCAATGCTTTTCAGTCCACCAAATGGTATGGCCTTATAGATTTCGACGTTACCGACCGAGTACGACGTAATGTTAGAATACTCAATTTAAGCAATTCTTAGAAACAAATGCCCATGTTTACTATTCTTCCATGAATAAACTCAATTGTTGTTAAGAAATCGAGTAAACATATCTTGCAGATGACTTACTGCTGTCACATTTTTTCGAATTAACAATAACTGTTATTTATTTCAACAATTTCATTGTTTTCGCATAAAATGAAAAAACTAAAGCGAGATTATGATTACGTGAAAGAAGCTGCTCTTTTTCAATTATTCAACAAATTCTTCTAAAAAAATGCACAATTCGACATTACCTTAATGAAAATATATTGGGCGAATATCTTTTTCACACCACAAATTTTAAGGTTTTATGAGTTCAGAATATCAAACCATGCATTTTGTGACAAAAATTCGAAGACAATTTTTTGAAATTCGAACTGTTTTTTTTTCAAGAAAAAAATTCAACGTTCACGATTGAATTTCTGAGTCCCGTCGTTGAAAATTTTAAATGTTCATAAAAAACTACATGTCCTGTCATTGTAAGAAGTTGTAAAATAGTCTAAAACGGGAAAAAACAAAATATCACGCGAAGAAAAATTGTAATCGATTTAAATTATTTATTTAAGAAATATTTTACTGATATTCCTGTTAAGAGTTCGTGTAATTTGTATTTACATAACGCCTCATAATAATAAATAATTAGGAAAAGAGTACTTAAAAGTTAGTACTTCAACTTTTCTGAACTGTAGCTTATAAGGATGGCTTTTTCAACGAGTTTCAACTTGTCGGTTTAGCGCAGTGGTTAGCATTCCCGACTGCTAGGCGTTAGGTTTAGGTATAGATATATGTATGTTCGATACCCCATAGCGTTAGAAATTTTATTTGTAATATAATGTTTAAAAATGTAATATATGTATTTACTCCAAACAGGACTATTAATATTTAAAGTCAAAATACTTGCAATCATTTAATATTTATTTTTTAAATATTTTTTGTCTCTCAAAGACTACGTGAAAATAGTTAATATTGCCTGTGTGCTGGGCGTATGAAAATTTATATATTAATATGCTCCAATTCAACAGTAAAAAAGAATCAAAGTGATCCCCCAACTCAGTGAAAGATGCTCTTCATACAATTGAAACACGAATTATTTAAATCTAGTAAAGTAGCAATTAATCTTGTCCGGGCCATGGTCGAAATCCCCGGCCAGCTCCCGGCCATGCTCCATGGCCGGACGCTGGCCAGCGCAGCGTGAAGATGCTGGTCGGATTCCGACCAGAAACCCCGGTCAGTTCCCGGCTTAAAGCCGGGCTCTCCAGCCGTAGACTGGCCAGCTCCCGACCTAAATTTCCACCCGGAATGATGATGATTCACTTTATATAATTATTTCCGTAGGAAACATATCTATACCTTTCTGAACAACTTTCCCGCTGGTAGCTTTTTGTAGTTTTGTTTTTTTGTTTAAACAAAATTTTTTATATTTTATTCACTCCAGCAGTTTTAAAACATCATAAGGAATATTTTCTAAGAAATTTCATAGAAAATGTCAAAAGCGGCTGAATTACGGCAAGTTTAAATATAAAAAGACAAACAAAAGGTTGTTCCGAAAGAAGAGAGGTTTTGGGTTTACTTCAAAAGCAGTAAAGGCTACAACTTTTTTGCTCGAAAAAGAAATATGCGCAATAAACTTTCCAATAAGAATAGGTAATCAGCGAATAATATATTCCATCTTAATGGCGCATTTAAGCGGTATGTTGTTAAAAAATAAACTAATTTACGAAAAAAATAGTATATTCCTTGACGGTACGTTTATTAAGATAAAATTTGATTTAAAATAATTCATAGAGAAGATAAAGTGATAAATCTTTACTAACCCACTATCAGGGATTATCGAATGAATCCAGCGGCCCAATTAACTTTTCACAACATTTTTTCTACGTTAAGGAACCTTTCCAGCAAAACTTCCTTAATCCAAAATGTGTATAAAATATTGAAATAGACCAGAAATAATATACCAATTACTGTTTTTTTGACCCTGTAATACCTTTTTCTTAAATAGTATATAAAGGGACTAAGAGAAGCGGACAGATCTTATCAATCCTTGAAATTGAAAAGTCAAGTGAGGCAACTACTCGAGCGAATACGTATATGCGGTGCTAGTGGCAATTTAAATATTAATAGAAAAGCGAATTAAGAACGAGTTTCACGGTTCAAGACGAAATGCAGTATTTCCGTTGTAACGAATCCCTCGACTTTCGTCTCGAGCAATCGAGTTGGTACTCTTGCTAATACATAACTAATAAGTTAAACCGAGCTGCTGGAGGTCTTTGCTGCTCTTCAGAGCTTCTTCCGAGAAAGCTCAAGTAACCAATTATTGAGCGTTGCGAAAAAAATAAGTATGTATATATCCAAAAGGTTTTTATGCATTCTTAGCGTATCTTCGAAAGAGTTTGCAAGGACTAGGGCGTCGCGACGCAGTCGAGTGTATAACGTCGCTTGAAAAGTTGAAATATCGTCCGCGTTGTTTGTCTCGAGGACATGTTCCCTCGTTAGACGAGCAAACATACGCAACAAAAGACTTTCAAAGAGGGGTGCAGGCATGCTAAATAATACACGATATTATAATTGTGCATGGAGATGATGTAGATATACGTAAGTTGGCTAAAGTAACCTAATGATACGTATTTTGTTGGATATTGTTGAATAAAGCGGTCCATTAAAATAAAAACAGCGCGGGGAAAACTTATTCATGAAAAATGACCGAATCACTTCCGTAAATCGAAGATATTACTGCATTTTGAGAAAATGTACAGTTATTTTATGATTAATTAAAAAACAGAAGTTTAAATAATACATAACAGTTGTACAAAATGTTAAGTCTATAAAGCAAAAATTCTGACATGTAATAATTGATGTAAGGATTTCATTATGTGTATACTAGGATTCCGGTTTCTGGTATTAAATTTAGCTTGCGGGAGATATTAAGAATTTTACACATAAATGCTCTGTTTTTTCCTTTTTTACCATAATTTATTTTTGTTGTCAAGTGGAATGCTTTCAAGTATTTGTCAACTAATTAACAATTGTTCAGACAATTTATTTTTGTTAAAATAATTTTTTTTGCACTCACTCATTGAAAGGTAGACTTTTTATGGTTGATTGGACAATTGGACATTTTTAGGACATTTATTTTATTTCTTTGTTTTAAATATTTAGTATTTGTTTAAACAATTAATTATGATTAAATTGTAACTTTTTCTTAAAGAGGTATAAAACTATAGTTGAAAAAAAAATTGTTTTTCTGCTTATTATTAAATATATAAGTCATTTAGATACTAGTACCTTATTTGGTAATAAATTCTTATTCGTGTAAATAAATTTTGTTTGTTAAATATTTTTTTTTAAAATAACTTTTTGAAATTGCTGTTTTTTGCAATTATTGTGGTAATTTTTCATTTTTGAGAGCACAATTTTTTGTTTTAATTTCCAATGACGCACAGTGGTTGAAAAACCCGAAAAGCTGGTCAAAAGTCGAAAATATCATCCGATTTATCTCAAACTTGGCATATTGGGGTATTCGAGGTCTCTGATTGAGAATTTGATATTGAATTCATCGCAAACAAAATGGTGGATTCAAAATGGCGGACGAATATCGAGAAATTTTATCTGATTCACTCTAAAAATAGTATAAGGGGGTTTTGAAGGTCGCTGATTGAGAATTTGATATTGAATTTTTCGAAAAACAAAATGACGGAATAATATGGCGGATGACTACTGAAAAATCACATCTGATTCACTCAAAAACTTGTACAAGGAGGTTTTAGAGGACGTTGGTTAAGAATTTGATAATAAGTTCGTCGAAAACAGAATGGCAGGGACAAAATGGTGAACAACTATTGAATAATGAACTAATCCTACAGAAAGTGGTCCGCGTGAAGAAAAAATCAGTTGTACAGTAATAAAATTTCCGTGTACAAAAAATTAATTTCTTTATTTGCATTCTAACAGTACCTTACAAATTAGTTGTAGTTCTTAAACATATAATATAAACTCAAAATGTCAGCATTCCTATTGTACTCCAAACATAAGTAATTGAGAATATTTTATTACTTTAATAATCACTTTCACTTGGATCGTTTAAGTTTTGATCGTGTAAAGATTCTTTTAGTTCCTCACTAATTTCTAGTAAATCTAAAACATCCATCGAAAGCCACTTGATTTCCTTCCAAGGTATTTCGCGAAAAGTTGATATATGTGGATCTGAAGAGATCAGAAGCCTCAGAAGAACATCTTCCATTGTTTTGACTCTGCTAAACTTTCGTGAGTAATTTTGACGGAAATTTTTGATCACTTTGTTACACGACTCTTGTGCCTCTTCAGACATTTGGCCTATTGGGAGGAGAGAATTTTCTATTATTTTTGCACCGTGAATTAATATTTTATGTACTGTTGCGGGCATATGAAACCAAGGGTACAATTCAACGAATTTTCGTGCTGTGGTCAAAACATATGCCTTAATTTTTTTAGCGTTGATTTCAAGCCCAGATGAAATCGTTCGCAAAAGTGTGTGAAATCTTTCAATAATATTTTTGTCAACGCCCGTTATGGCGGCAGAAACTAGAGAATTTTGAAAAAATCGTCGAGCAGTATTTCCATCATTGGTACTGCCATACCCTTGTTTTGGCTGATCTACTAGTAGCCCCAATTTCACACGAAAATTTGTTTGAATTTGTTCCTTACGTTTTTGACATTGTTCTTTGTTTTCCTTGCGAATTTGTTTTTTTCCTATCTCCAATCTATATGACAAGTGCAACAAGCATTCGAAAAAACGAATCCATGCATGCAAAGAAGATATGCCGAATTGCAAATTACCATAAACGATCTTTTTCCTTAAAACTTTATCAATTTTATTGAAATCCGTCAACGTACATTGGCAAAGGTAACATCGTTGAGTAGATGAAGTATCGGTCAATGAATTACAGACTTTTCCATCAATCATTGTTAAGGCTAGAACATAATTGACGTTTATCTCTCGGGCATGAATAATTTTTACAAATGGCTTGAGATTT
>NC_046663.1:97072487-97086735 GCF_010883055.1 Belonocnema kinseyi | reverse complement strand
ATGTTACTCTCGTTTCTAGATCACAATTTCATAGTATGCGTGCATTATTCACTTGGCATTTTTTGACTCTAAATTATTAGCGAAATTTTCTTCAATAAAATAAAAACGCGGCAGCTGGGCTTTTGACATGAGTTACTTGAAGGTTATTTTGGTATGAGAAAAAAACTTCGGACCGGGGTTTTGCGGGGTTTTTTTTTTAAACGTTTTTGAATGCATACTTTTAATTATAAACGTGAAAATTTTCTCTATTACATTAACAAGGTATAAAAGTAAAACGATTTGACTTCGTGTTTCCTGTAAGCAAGAGAAAATTATACTTACTTTCAGGAGAAGATTCCATTTTGTAGAATTGGAATCCGATTATCCAATATGAAGTGATGCACTTTCGAAGCGAACGATTTTGTTTTGCCGATATACCGTGGCACGAACGCTTCACGAGTCAGTTTCGAAGAACTGATAACTTTAAGCATGTAAGAAAGTTTGCTTAACTATAGCGATGGAAAACGATGGGGAAAATATCACTAAAGTGATACCAATCAACGAAAATAGGCTTAGGGAAAATTTTTTTTTCGACTTACGGCCAGCTTTTCGTAATTTTCAACCACTGTGTGACGTTCAAAAAATACACGGAAAAAAAATTCTTGAGGCGAACGAGTGAATCGAGAATATATTAAACTCAAAGAAATTGTACACTTGGATTAGGTAAAATGTTTAGTTAGAAGAGTTACATATTTAGTTAATTTATGTAAATTGTTCTCGTAAATCAGAAATTTGGGCAAAATTGCTAAGTTCGAAAGTTTATTATTTGCGACAGATTATATATAATTGTATTATCTTCAGATTAGAAAAAAAATTTAGTTGTTATAGAAATATATTAACTTACAGTAGCCAATTTTTCGTTTGGTATCGCGAAAATGAATTTCCCTGAAATCCGTGGAATGCATTTGGAGGTCAAGTTTGTTGTTTTTTTCGCGTTTCTTGATATTTCAACATAGTTTTCGCCTATAATAGAAAAAAATGTAAATTATTATTACTGCATCATAAACTCCATTTAATATTAACAATCGCGCACATTTTAAGTGGTAAAAAGCGTTTAATTGTCCAAAGTAAATCTCAACTGTCACTGCTCCCGATTAGACCGTCGCCATTTTATTTCCCTGCTCCCATAATGCACCGGTGCTCTTCCGAAAATTGCTTCAGACACCTATTCTTAATATCCCTATTATAGCTATACTTATTAGGGGGTTGACTATACGATATCCCTGGTATATGGAAAATGGTCAAGGATATTCATTTTCGCTGATCCAGGGATCTTTCTAGATTCCTTCGTTCGTTTTCAGCTAAATGTTTGGCTATAATAAGGAATAATATCCCTGTCACAGCTCAATTTTTTTTACCGTGTACAAAGATTTGTTATTCCTTTGAGAATACTAACAGCTAATCTGCGGGATCAACATACACAAAACAAAAACTTACTTTGAGCTTTCAGAGGACAAACGAGTGTGTCTACGAGGGTGATTTAAAGGAAAAAATTATTAAAATAATTTCCGAACGGCAAAATTGAATGTAATTTTTATAGAATGAATTCTTAATAAAAAAAATTAACTTTTCATGGCCAATGTAAAACATTTTATGAACAAATATTAGTTATTTAAAGCATTTGTTTAACGTTTACATATTTAACAATAAGCGATATACTTAATTAAATTGAGAAAAAAATAAGATTTTTGAATCACAGATTCCAATGAAATGTTACATTAATATTCAATAAATTTATTAAAACATACGATAATGGTTTAGACCAAAAATTTTGCTCTTTGAAAGGACAAATTACCACAATAATTGCAGAAAAACAGAAATTGCAAACATTTATTTTCGAAAAAAAATGTTTAAACAGACAAAATTTATTTAAACAAATAAGAATTTATTACAAAATAAGGTACTAGTATCTAAATGACGTAGATATTGAATAATAAGTAGCAAAGCTGATTAAATTTTTTTTTACACTAGAGTTTTATACCTCTTTATAAGAAAAAGTTACAATTAAATAATAATAAATTGTTTAAACAAATACTAAATACTTGAAACAAAGATCATTATTTCTGAAAATGACCAGTTGTCCAATCAATCATAAAAAATCTACCTTTTAATGAGTGAGTGAAAAAACATTAATTAAACAAAAATAAATTATTTAGACAATTGTTAATCAGTTGACAAATACTTAAAATCATTCCACTGAATGAACCAAAATAATTTATGGCAAGAAAGGAAAAAACAGAGTATTTATGGGTCAATTTTGGGCCAAAATGTCAATTTCAGTTTTTTGGGGCATTTTTGGTGCTCCACAGGGGGATGGAGGGCATCGATATTTAAAGTATTTTAATGAAAATGGTTGATTAGAGACTCCCCAACAAATTCTTAATATCTCCCGCTAGATAAGTTTAAATCCAGAAACCTGAATCCAATTTCTTCGAAAACCAAAATTTCCCCATATGTTAATCTTATGAGAGTTTCAGGGCCTTTGCGACACGTCTTAATATTAACCGATTTGGCTCAAATTTGAAGGGAATTTTTTTCCGGCAACCTCGCAAAATGGGGGGGGGGGATGGCATGCGCTGTATTCGAAAGTCGGTTTTTTGGATTACGCTAGTGCATACCTTTCTATTGAAAAATAATGCAAAATAAATTTAAATTTGTATGAAATGAAATATTTTAGAGTTTACTTTTGTGTAATGTTAACGATTCACTCAAAAGGAATTATATAGATTCAAGAATGTTTTCATAGATTTTTAGTTTTATTGAGAGAAGGATTATACAGAAGTTTGGTAAAATAAGTTTTCATCACATAGAACTCTTATTCGTTTTAAATGAAAAATGTTTAAATTTAAATAATTTTAAATGAAAGAAATAAAAAATTTCTGTACTTTAAATAAAAAAATATTATATTTTAATATTAGATTACTATATTAGACCAATTTTTACTGAAAAGTGATGCTTATCTCAATTTGTTTCTGAATATATTTTGGGAGGGGCCTCCCGAGTTTTTTGGACCATAAATGAAAACATTACTCTCTAATTTTTTCATGTAGTCCGGTCAGTTTGGGCGTGAATATCTCAAAAAAAATGTCACAAAAAAACGATACATGCTATGCGAATGTGTCTTTATTTTTGCATCGATTGCATGCTCAGTGGTTATTGTGTAAAAATGTGGTGAGGAACTGTCATCCTTTATTCGCCTAAAAGCACCGAAATAATGCGCTTCAAGAACATAGGGCAATTTTGACAAGCTCCTATACTGTCAAATTTGAGTAGAAAATTTCAATTTTTTTTATTTATTCTTCAAAGCCTTGACAACTTATATCTTTTTCAGAAATTTCATATTTTCATAAACGTGGCTATAAAGTAGTTTCCAAGAAAAAAAATTATCTTCAATACTATTGTACCTACCGCAACGAGCCAAAGCTGTTAATGTTTGCAAAAGGATAAGAATTAACACCATATAAATAGATTGCATAAAAACTATGTTTAATAGAAATAATAAGTATTTTAAATGCTGGCATATTTCAACTAAAATACAATAGCTCCTTTGTGTAAGCGATAGTGCCGCCTCTTTCGTTTGCCACTCTGCGGGGTTTTGAAAGCAGGGTCGTATCTACTCTGGGCGCCCTCCAAGTGCACATGTTATCAACTATCCGGATAATATGAAACTAAAATTACACATATCAATACGCAATAGGATAATAAGTAATAATTTAAAAAAGGCATTTTTGAATTTTTGAAATTAGATTGAAAAATATTTTAAGATATGTGAAAATAGAAAATAAATATTTTTTATAATAAAAATCAATAATAATTTGTAGGGCTATGCATTTCTTGCAAAGTTTTCTAAATATTTAATACTCAGCATGGTTTAGGTTGGCAGCGTAGCAGCAATTTAACAGGTACTCTTTTCGAACTTGACCTGCTCCTTTGTTAAAGCTGAAAGCTCATCAGAGTCCCAAATTGCCACATTCTTATCGTAATCTTATTGCATGCATTTCTACAGATGTCTCTGTCATATTCCTTTGTTAATGAATAATATTTCAGTTTAAAATCTAGATATTGGTATTAAAACTGTGTTAGCATTTGGATTCTATTAAGTTATTCATAGAATTAATATTATTGTATCAATTGGAATTAATGATCAATTATTGTTCATTTAATTTTCAATAAGTAGTGACTTAGTGTCTTATTTCAGTTAAAAATAATGACTAGCAATGTAATGTCTGTTAATAATTATAGACTAATTATTAAGTAGTACTTATTAATTTTTAATAAATTACTCGATTGCTTTAATAATACATAATTAATTATTAGATATGTATTATTTTAACAATTATAACAATAATAATGATTTAATAAATTTATAATTATAAAAATTTCATAATGAATACAACATGAAACATTTGACACTTTAATTATTGTTATTATGATTAATTATCATTAAATATTTATTAAATACTATTTATTTAAAGAATTTCAACGATCCTGATAAAAAAATCACTCGAAAAGATAATCGTAAATAAAATTATTTGATATTTAAAAGAAAGTTACAATGAACATTAACTATTTACTAGTTACTACTTAATAATTAGGATGAGGCACTGACGAAGAAATTTAAACCAAAACTAAAGGCGTTACGAGGAATTAGTATTTTTAATAGTACCAGTAACAAATGAAGCGTACGAAGAATAGTATTCTTATATTAAAGAAGGAAAAGAGTTCACAAATCCTGTCCCATCTCATATTATGTTTATGGGCAGGTACAAAGGGCAAAGCATGCCCCTTTAATTTATTATTATATTATCCATGAAACAGTGAGAGGAGCACTCCATCAATGGCCGTGGGCCTAGTTTAGGAATCAAATAAATGGGACCATCCGGCTAGCCATACGCGTGTATAGCAAACAATGTTCGAGTTAAAAAAGGTTAATAATTAATCATTTACTAAGTATAAAAGAAAAATATCCCCTCAACAAAAATATAATTAATAAGAACAATGCAAAGTGATACATATCAGCGCTGATAGGGCAGGGTGCAGATGTATTATGTGCGCGTTATACAGCCCTGAACTGAGGAACCAGAAGCTGCGTGCTACTGTGCTTCAAAGCCCGCCTGCTTCTTTGAATGTACCGCTACACTTCAATGAAACAAGTATCCTCACTTTGTCATTATTATTCGAACGTTTTTATATGGTTCTCGACGTGCATTATTTCGGTGCTTTTCGGCAAATAAATGATGACAGCTCCTCACCACATTTTTGCACAATAAACATTAAGCATGCAATCGACGAAAAAATAAAGACACAATGGCATAGAATATACAGTTTTTTTGTACCATTTTTTTTCTCTGAGATATTCACGTCCAAACTGACCGGACTACATGAGTAAACCTTTAGGTTTGGCTTCCCAAAAAGCCTCTAATACTCAAACATCATGTAACATACATAAGAATTTAAAATCTTTTAACACAGACGCTAAAAGTCCCGTGCAGAAATTTTTGTGTGGCGCCGGTCGGATGTGGACCCGATCTGGCCCAGATATGGCCCCTTTAAATCTTTATTTCTATAATTAGTGAAATTTCAAAAGTTTTTAAATTAATATTTTTCAACTTTGCATTGTACAAAACTTCAATGTTTCAATATGCTTCATTATATATCATTTTCAATATACATTACATTTTCTGTTTGTATTGCTTGAATTTATCGATAAGAGTTTGCATTTTGAAGAAAACTATTATGCTTTGACAAACAATGTTCAAAATAAGAGCTATTACACACACACAGAAATGAATTTTAATGATAAATATTTTTTTATTTTTTAATATTCTTTTGGAATTATTTTTGTTTGACTGATGCACATGAGGCGCGTGAAGTGAAATTTAAAAAGTGAGGTTATGTTCGAGAAAATATAAAAAACATTTAATTTATAATGTTACTAATCCGGAAATTCATAAATTTGGTACAAGGTAATCTCTATTTTCAGAATATCAGCGACAAAATATAAAATTCTAAAAAGCTGGAAAACATTTTTTTATTCACGTAAATAGTAAATGCGCTCAAAAGGACGACGCTTTTTCGAATACATTGCTGGAAATCTTCAGAAGCTAAAAATGAATTGTAATGTTGATCCTAGCGAATTAAAGCTCACCTTTGCCTTAATTGGGGATATAAGAAATCGCACCAACAATTCTGTGATTCCGAACTCGCAATCTACTATTTGATTTTGGAATTTTAGGTTATATGAAAGAAAAACAACATCACGACGATAACAGAAAACTTGACATAATCTTGTCTAACCTAACCCGACCTGATGTGGTTCTGGCGCGAGCCACATCATCTGCCCCCTTGGGGCCACATGTGGAAAATCCGATCGGGCCCAGATCGGAACTCGGGAATAAGTTAGGCAATTTCTGCAAGGGGTGATACAAGTGCACAAAATTCCTTGTAAAATTTAAAAAATGTAATCTTTTATTTCGAATAATTTAGAAGATATGACTAACCAAAGCACTAATTACCTCTTTCTTTAAATATTAAATTTTAAGGTGATCGATTTTTTATTAGAAATGGTTAACTTTATTTTTCAAATATTTTTTGGTGCCGACTTTGAGTTTATTCCATTTTAAAGTAAACAATTGAAATTAAACAGTTCACCTACTAACGATTTTATTTTTTACCTTCCTAGAAACAATTGAAATAAAATTTCTGTCACTTTTGTCACTATAAGTACAGTGTTATATATTTGTGTAAAAGTTATTTAATATTATTTATTATGAAAAATAGGTGGTATGTTTTTTCCAATCGAACAAAACTAATTTTATGAAAAATATTTGAAAAAAGTTTCGAAAAATCTAATTTGATTAAAAATTATTTATTCTAATTTATAATTTTATATGACTATTTGTTATTGAAAACTGTAAACATGAAAAATTCGCAATATATATTTTGTTGAGTAATCACGGGTTATCCTGACAGAATAGCTCAATTTTTTCGCGTATCTCAAAAACAGATTTCAAAAAATAATTTTTTGGACTCCTCCGCTACCCTCTTGTATTACTACAATTTACAAAACAAGTATTATATTAGAAATAAATATTACATAACATTTCTAGAACTTTTCCCCAATCGAAACAGGAAAATAAAAGCTCCTCTTGAACAGTTCCTCCCCATAAAAGCGTTATCTCCAAGTTGACTTTCGTCTTGTGCATTTTTCTGTGACGCATTCGGTCGTCTTTTTTCTATTTCACAAAGTTATGGTCCCCTTTCTCAAGAGTATAGTATTCAAAATTTTGAAAACTGTTTTGCATAATTAGAAAGACATTTTTCTTCTCGATTTCATTGATATCAAAAGCTGTTTTCTATGTGTCCAAATGACACTGTTCTGATGTTCCTAACACAATTATTTGAATAAAAATGTTAACCTTTGAAGATTCGCTTAATAGCCACGCGAATTAGCACATTTTCATTTTATTTCCATGAGTTAGAACCTTTTCATTTGGTCTTTTCTAGATGAAACCTTATTATTTAGTAATGCTGATGATCCTAATACAGTTCATATGGGATTTTGAAGCTTGCAGAGTTCTCCACGCCCGTTTGGTAATTTTCATTTTATCTCCATGAGTTAGAATCTTTTCATTTGGTATTTATATGGCGAACCATTGCCATTTGGACACATCGATATTTAAAAATAAATTGCCACTTATAAAATAAAATAGCTCTGCTAGAACCCTTCTATAAAACAATTTGCATTATAAATAAAAATGGATCGCTTTCAGATAAAAATTTTTTCTTGGTATTCTTAAATTCATAGCTCGAAACTTTTACACTTGTCGCCAGTGATAATATCGACGTGTTCAAATGATGAGGTTCTATCTTGGAGAAACCGAATCAAAAGGAGTTACAGCATTGTTGATGTTTCTAATACAATTTGTATAGGCTTTTGAAGCTTCGAGAATTCGCCACGCGAGTTAACACCTTTTCTTTTTGTCACTCCAAGATAGAACCTTGTCATTTGGAAATGTCAATTTTTCGATTTTTTGTTTTAACGGTATGCTTCAAAAACAGGGCAGAATTTGGTATCTAGCAGGAAACACGAGGAGCTTAACGGACATACGTCTACAGTCTACACGGGCCACATCCCCCAGACATAATCTGGGCGAGGTTAAGCCTGGGTCACGTCCGTGCACACTGCACATGGATCATCCTTCGATAAGTAACAATAGTCATTAGTGTATCGACCATCGCTCTACCCAGTAAACTCTATTTCAGCGTAACCGAGACCAGCCCAAGCCACTGATTTGCATCCCGACAAAGGAGTGCTTATATGAACGGGCTATCGTATATCCTGGGAATATTGAATCTTCTAAAATTAAATAGAGCATCCCTTTATGCAAAATATATCATTTATAAAAAAGTTAGTTCAAACTTTTTCCAATATAGCATTATCAGTTACTCATTATAGGATAGCCAAAAAAATAATATTTTTATTTTTTCAACTTCCTATATTTACCTTCATTTGGTGTAAAAATATTTGGAAATCTTTTATATATTAAAAAAATCTTCCCAATGGAGTGAAGATGGAGTAGGACCTTTTTATTCAAGAAATAATTTTAATTTAAAAATATTATTTTCCATCTAGACTTATTAAGACGTTAAGCATTTTCTGTTATTGAAGATTCTTAGCTTGATCGATATTGTGTAAATTTTTTGCCTTCATGGTTTGGAGGGTTGATCTACTGTCGGTAAGGTACAATCTCTGATGATATAGCAGATAAATTTAAAAAAATTTTAATTAAAAAAATATTTAACTTGTCCAAGGCCTTTAAATGCTAAAAAGTGTTAATTATTCTTTTTTTTTTGTGTGCGTAGAAATAACAAATGTCACAATTAACAAGTCCATAGTGTAGTATTTAAATCCACCTCATTTTCAGGTACTGCTCCTAAAAATTCATTTTTTCCTGAATACAACAAAATATTTTTTACTGAACAAAGGTAGAAAAAAAATTGTTTTCAAAGTTGAAAAACATCTTACTTTTAATTTGAAGTACATTATTAATTTTCATGAAATTTTGAAATTCTATGCATTATTATTCAAAAATGTGTTTTATATCGCGAAATATATAAATTTTTTTCTTATTCATACGGTTGTAGTTTGAAACTTTAAAATTAGACTGAAATTTAACAAATAAAGTTTAAAAGAGATTTTAAAATTAACTATTTTTATTGGTGAACTTAACGGTAATTTTCGTTCCTTAAATGGATGAATACAAATACGGTTGGTAAATGCAGAAAATGTTTTTTAGTACGTTCATTAGTAAATTCATTACATTTTAATATAAAAGACATGTTCCGAATAGCGTGTTTCTGTAAGCAATAAGTTAACGTTTGTTTAATTGAAAAACTTCGATTTGTTCTAGAGGAATTAAAGAAAATCAGTTTTTAGCGAACATGATAACGAACGTCCCTGCACACTTTTTTCGTGGGTTAATTCAAAAAAATTTTAATTTTGCTAAATTTGACTAATTTGCATGGCGCTTAGGAATTAGTATCTGTTTTATCAATGTTAGATTCCTCCGGCTTTTCTTCTAGATTAATCAGTATTTTGTCTTCAAAATCTGGGAAATGATATTTGTGGATTAGATCCAAAAAATTGTGATGTTGCTAAAAACGTGTGTGTATATTTCATGGTTACAATTCTTCCGAGCGTTGCTTCCAAACTAGACAATATTTTTGGCCGAAAACTTTGGACTTGCAAATAAACATAGTAACTAATGTCCAGGAACAAACCTTGATTGTAGGCAATCAAAAAAGTTGTTTTTTTCCAAAAGTAATTTCCAAATTATTGGAATGACAGAGCTGAAAAACGATCCAAGCCTCAAAATAATGCACATGCATAAAATTTCTATTTAGCACAATAATTTTCTTTTGTTATTATCCCTCAAAAAAGAGTCCGGGAACTCCATTATGATATTTTATAGCATCTCCGAATTCAGTTTTTAAAAATTTTCATTTTTGTGGAATAAAAGCCGGGGAAACTGTACCCGATTGACCACACGACGAAGTATCACATGCCCTTAAGTGTAAGAACGTTAAAATGCAGATTTTTTGTAATAGATCTAAAATTTTAAATCTTTTCTCAATACATAATATTTCATTATATTCAAACAAAATAAAAAACTTTTGGGGTTTGGACCGAAAAAATGGGGTGGTTATAAATACTATGAACTAATTAATTCCTTCAATGTAAAAAATTGACATGCTATATTGGAGAAATATCAGTCTACAAGTGAATGTGAATAGCTGCTTTTATCCACTATTTATATAACGATCAATTTCATGAGGGCAGTCAACCCTCTCTGAATAAAGGTGCTTATGTTATCTCATTTTGAATGCAAAACATGTCAGAATACGCGATCTAAGATTAAAATTTAAAACTTATGTTTTGATTAATTTTCCGCGTCACCAAAAATCATGAAATTAACTATAGTGGTAAATCACTCCTTGCAATGCATTTTTTTGAAAACCCCGAAACATGTCAACTTTATTTTTTTATTTTCTTAACAACAGTAGAAGACATATACAGCGAGATTCAGCTGATTGCAAAGTTTCTATATTTAAAAACTTGTAATAAAATCACATTCACCCTTGAAAAAAAGGTTAGCAACCCCTCAGTATAAAAAATACGTCTCAATGAGCGTATCATTGTATGAAATAATCTGATGTTTGCTTGGTTACAAAATTCCTATTCGTTTTTGAGATATTACAGAAAAACTGTTTTGTGGGGTAAACTTTAAGGTTGAATTTTAGCCCTTAAATCGGTGAATTAGCACACGTAACCAAAAATACGTGTCTACAATTTTTTATGAAATGTTACAGAATGAAGAAAATCGGGGCGGTACAGCTCGGGTACTTTCCTTTTCAATGAAATTGAACGGATTCAAATTAATAGAGTGAATGAACTATTAAATATTTCAGCAATATTTTTGAAGTCATTATAGTTGATTTCTGATCAGAAATTAGGTGAAGAGCCGTGGGAAACGACAAATACGAGGCCAAATATCGTTCTAAGAGGAAGTTTAAAAAATGTTAAGTGAATTTTTCTATCAATGGCACTTATTTTAAATTGTACAGGGTCATTTTTAAGCATTTAAGGATGAAAATATGTAAGATGTATGAAAAAATTACATTACGAATTTCCAAACCCCTATCGCGGGTGATTTTTCAGAAATAAATTTTCTTATTCAACAAATTAGTATCCAAAAGTTTTTAAAAATAATTTCTTACAATCTACAGAATTTTTTCAACCAAAAAAATATTATTTAAAGCTCTTGCAACTATTCCATATTAAAATGTAAGATTTTCAACAAAAAAGTATGCCAATGATAAACTATTTTGAATGTGTAACGATAATTTGAAAATCACTGAAATTGCTGCCTAATTTCATTCGAATCCCTGCTAGAATCATTTGAATAACTATTAGTTTTATAGAAAAAATTATTGCTACAAATATTATGCCGCAGAAGAATTCAAGAAATGGATTAGAATAAGTCATTTTGGGCCATAAAGTAGAGACTCCGAAACCTCGGGTAACATTTAATGTAAACACTGGGATTGCAGAGCGCGCTGTCAGATTTTCGGTTTATAACTCAAAAATAAACGGCTACGGGCTTACAAACCGAATACCCGGCATTGAGCTCTTATTTAAAACAGTTTTTTCTATGATTAAGAAACATTTTCTGAATTTCTGGAATTTCTACAGGATTTTTCAAAAAATAGAGAAAATAAGATTGCAAAATCCTTTTATTGCACTTTTTGAATAATTTAAAAATTCCTTTACGAAGTCCGGTAATCAGAAAATCTTTCCATAATAACAGTGTTAAACAAACATATTTCAAAAATATCTCAAAACCATTTTCTCGTCTGCGAGAAATATTTTTTATATATGATGAAAAATTCGATCTTCTCATGGTGAATATAATAATAAATTTTTTATCACAAGCCATCATAAGTACGATTTTAGGTACTGCCAACGATAACTAAAATAGCACTTTTTAGGATAGGCCGTAAAATTTTTACTCGGGGTACAGCATACTATAAAGTAACTAATACTATGATCTGATTGGCTGATGAATATTTATATCTGTACTTTATGGTACGTAGAGTGTAGTGACCACAACTTTGGGATGCAGACTTACACTTGCACTGACTGGTGTGATAGAAAATAATGTGCGATTCGTCCTTCGTCTCGAGAATTGAATTCAATTGGATTGGATTGGATTGGATTGGAGAGAAGTCGGGTGGAGTAGAGTGGAGTGCAATGAATAGGATTGGAATAATTTGGATTGAAATGAATTTGAGTGGATTGAAATTAATTGGATTGGAATGGATTAGATTGGAATTAATTGAATTTAACTAGATAGGATTGAAGGGGGTGGAGTGGATTAGATTGGAGTGGATTGGGTTGCGATTGAGTGGATTTCATTGGATTGGATTGTATTCCCTCACGACTTTTTATATTAGGCACTTAAGGTCCTTGCATAGAAACAAAAACTATTTTATATATACTTTTTCCAGGATCCTCTCACTTCCTCTCCATCCTTTCCATATTTACCCCCGGTCCTTAGACCTGCACTCCTGTCCACTCTTCCTCCTTATCTCCTTCCTATATAACCCAACTTACACAAATTTTCCCCTTTATTTACCATCATCTAGTTTACCCCCTATAAACAACCATTTTTTCTCCTAACTTCCCCCTTACCCTCTATGAAACTGCTGTTTGACACCATTCTGAGTTTTTAGTATTACATATTTGGAAAGAGGAATCGTTGTCAGACTTGTCAGATGTTATAGGGGTACAAGAAGCAGTATTGATGATACGATGTTTGGGTGATGGTGTATAGTATAAGGATCGATGAAGGAGGGTTAGATGATGGGTAGTATGGTTACAAGGAAAAAGTGACAGAGTGGAGAGGAGAGGAGTGGGAAGGTACATGAGTTATATCAAAAAGGAGAGTAGAGAGGTGACGGCGACGGTGTATAATGGTATGAGGTTTAATGATGGGTGACGGGAAAAAGATGTGGAGGGAATAGATAGAAAGAAGAGATAGGGCTGGATATGAGGGAAAATTGTTAAGGGGGAGAGTAAATACAAGGTAATTGGTATATGGTTATAAGGGAAAAGCGGCGATGACGAAGGAGGAGAGGGAGTAAAGCTAGATGAGAGGGGAGTAGGAGGCGTATATAGGTATATTAAAAATGAGAGTATAGGGGTTCGAGTAACGTTATATAGTAGATTGGTCCAAAATAACTTTTTAATAGTTGGGCCATGGTCCTCCTAATTCGGTTTCAAATGTTAAAAAACTCACTTTTTGAGGTTTTCGGAATAACTTCTGAGGGTTTTTAAGAATGTTATGGAAAAATTCTAGGAGTTATAGAGGACTTTCCTACAAAAAATAATTTTAGAAAAAGATAAACTTTGCTCAGTGGGCGCTCGATAACAGCTTTTTGAAGTATAAAAAAAAATTTAACAGCATTTTAAAAATTTTCTATTTGTTTTTGGGGGTTGTCCCCTTAAATCACAAGGACTTTTTCTATAAGAGTCCCGTCAATAATTACAGTAGATAATTATTTTGAAATTGTCTAAAATAAACGCTTAGTTCTAATTGCTCTTTTATCGTTTTTAAATGCTTAGAAAGGAAATAATTCAGGTGGAAGACACTCCCTGGGAGGAAATAACTCGTCACAACTTAGAGTCCAGGTCGATTAGAGTGAATTAGCCGTGCAAAAGGGAATCGCGTGATTTGGAATTGCCGTTTATGTAGGGGGTTTGTTACGGATATTCCGCCCTCTAAAGCCATTGAGCTAAACTCAAGACCTTTATCTCTATACAAAGCTTCACGTCGACCCTTATTCTACTAACCTCGAAATATCTTAGAAACTTGAATTATCCTAAATATTAAAAATTTCAACCACGATCGTGAGCCAATAGCTCTCTAATTCGCTTTGGCACAATCTCCTTCACTTTATGAAAGATTTTCAATTAATTTTTCTTATCTTCGAAGCTTTTGTAGAAGTATTCAATACTAGCAATATTATAAGTGCTAATATACGCCACGGTGAGCTGAAAGACACTTTTAGCTGGTCGGCCATGCCGAAAAAAACGGACTAGGTAGATTTGTTTGGAAGGCTTTCAAGAATTGAAAAAAACCTGGAA